>NC_059215.1:52232988-52452988 GCF_020615455.1 Coregonus clupeaformis
GTGAGCCATTGGGGTAACCGAGGTAACCACGTGTTGTTTTCCACCAAGGTGGGTGGGGACACGACATTCTATCTAATACCAATTGGGAGTATTGTTGCTTGAAAGAACGTTTAAAGATTAACTATGCAGAAATCGCTTCACCATTTCCTGGTTGATAAAATATTTTGCCTAATTTCAGTTTGTGACAAAACAAGCAGTCATTGTGTAGAAAATCATTGTACCATCTAAACCGCTGGGAAACATTTTGTATAACACAAAATATTGTATTTTACCTGCTTGAAGTTGGTGTACAAAACTAAAAGTAAAAAGGGCAAAAATAAAACTTAAGAACGGGAAGCATAGAAATAGCGCACATAGAACAGATCTACAGCTTATGAGACTTGCTTTCATTTAGAATGAAAGATCTATAACTCAATTTCTATGTGAATTTGGTCAAGTCGCCCAAGAAGTTATATATAGTTTTAAAAGTACTTTTCAAACCGTTAGATAAAAATGCATATTTATCAAACATTTTGGGTCAAATGTTTATAATAGACTGAAAAATAATACTATGGTGATTGGTGAAGGGTTTCCTTGTCCGTTACCCATTATTACATATATGTCCTTTTAAATAACTATAAAAACAGTATAATTAGAAAATGTATTTGAATTAACTAAAACCCTCAAAATTATTCTCGGCAATAGCTTAGCATACAACATACTGTAGGCCTCACATGACAGTGATGTTTACCCTACAGTGTATTCTCTACCAGGACGTCTCCAGGCCCTTACCGACGTCCGCATATTGACTATCCCTTCAAGAAAGTGTTACCTAAGTACAGATGTTATTGGTTTATCTTGGCCGAGAACACGCTGTAGGCCTGAGATGACATTTATGATTGGTGCTTCAACTTAAAATACATACATGTATCTCAACAGTGGAATTTGTTATCTAATGACAAAGTAGTCTCACCATTCATTACATTATGGCAACAAATATATTATAGTTTGTTACTATTGCTTGAACACTTTTCTGGAATCAGGGTTCACTTTTGCAAAACAGTTGATGCAGCCCACTAAACTGATGTGTGTTTGCCAAAAACAACACATTTATTTTGCAAAAATGCACTAACACCATCAGAACTTACAAAACCTGTCTCAAATGTATATTACTACCAGAACAGTACCATTTGTCATCTAATGAGAAGATTTATTTTGCTATATTAACTAACACCCCCTGAAAACTTAGATACAGTGCCTTCAGGAAGCATTCACACCCCTTTACTTTTTCCACATTTTATTGTTACAGCCTGAAATGTAAATAAATTCAATTGAGATTTTGTGTCACTGATCTACACAAAATACCCCATAAAGTCCAAGTGGATTCTTGCTTATAGAACATTTTAGAAATTAGATAGATAGAGTTATGTTATAACAGCAACTTACACAACCAGAGTAACAGGATTGTACACACCTATAATTTACAGTGGGGAAAAAAAGTATTTAGTCAGCAACGAATTGTGCAAGTTCTCCCACTTAAAAAGATGAGAGAGGCCTGTAATTTTCATCATAGGTACACATCAACTATGACAGACAAAATGAGAAAAAAAAAACAGAAAATCACATTGTAGGATTTTTTATGAATTTATTTGCAAATTATGGTGGAAAATAAGTATTTGGTCAATAACAAAAGTTTCTCAATACTTTGTTATATACCCTTTGTTGGCAATGACACAGGTCAAACGTCTTCTGTAAGTCTTCACAAGGTTTTCACACACTGTTGCTGGTATTTTGGCCCATTCCTCCATGCAGATCTCCTCTAGAGCAGTGATGTTTTGGGGCTGTCGCTGGGCAACACGGACTTTCAACTCCCTCCAAAGATTTTCTATGGGGTTGAGATCTGCAGACTGGCTAGGCCACTCCAGGACCTTGAAATGCTTCTTACGAAGCCACTCCTTCGTTGCCCGGGCGGTGTGTTTGGGATCATTGTCATGCTGAAAGACCCAGCCACGTTTCATCTTCAATGCCCTTGCTGATGGAAGGAAGTTTTCACTCAAAATCTCACGATACATGGCCCCATTCATTCTTTCCTTTACACGGATCAGTCGTCCTGGTCCCTTTGCAGAAAAAACAGCCCCAAAGCATGATGTTTCCACCCCCATGCTTCACAGTAGGTATGGTGTTCTTTGGATGCAACTCAGCATTCTTTGTCCTCCAAACACGACGAGTTGAGTTTTTACCAAAAAGTTCTATTTTGGTTTCATCTGACCATATGACATTCTCCCAATCCTCTTCTGGATCATCCAAATGCACTCTAGCAAACTTCAGACGGGCCTGGACATGTACTGGCTTAAGCAGGGGGACACGTCTGGCACTTTAGGATTTGAGTCCCTGGCGGCGTAGTGTGTTACTGATGGTAGGCTTTGTTACTTTGGTCCCAGCTCTCTGCAGGTCATTCACTAGGTCCCCCCGTGTGGTTCTGGGATTTTTGCTCACCGTTCTTGTGATCATTTTGACCCCAGAGGGTGAGATCTTGCGTGGAGCCCCAGATCAAGGGAGATTATCAGTGGTCTTGTATGTCTTCCATTTCCTAATAATTGCTCCCACAGTTGATTTCTTCAAACCAAGCTGCTTACCTATTGCAGATTCAGTCTTCCCAGCCTGGTGCAGGTCTACAATTTTGTTTCTGGTGTCCTTTGACAGCTCTTTGGTCTTGGCCATAGTGGAGTTTGGAGTGTGACTGTTTGAGGTTGTGGACAGGTGTCTTTTATACTGATAACAAGTTCAAACAGGTGCCATTAATACAGGTAACGAGTGGAGGACAGAGGAGCCTCTTAAAGAAGAAGTTACAGGTCTCTTAGAGCCAGCAGTCTTGCTTGTTTGTAGGTGACCAAATACTTATTTTCCACCATAATTTGCAAATAAATTCATTAAAAATCCTACAATGTGATTTTCTGGATTTTTTTTTCTCATTTTGTCTGTCATCGTTGACGTGTACCTATGATGAAATTTACAGGCCTCTCTCATCTTTTTAAGTGGGAGAACTTGCACAATTGGTGGCTGACTAAATACTTTTTTTCCCCACTATCTCAACAGTTGAATTTGTTATCTAATGACAAAGTAGTCTCACCATTCATTACATTATGGAAAAAAAATATATTACAGTTTGTCACGATTTCTTGAACACTTTTCTGGAATCAGGGTTCACCTTTGCAAAAGAGTTGAGCCCAATAAAGTGAAGTGCGTTTGCCAAAAACAACACATTTATTTTGCAAAATGCACTAACACCATCAAAACTTACAATACCTGTCACAACATTAAATAACTATCAAAACAGTACCATTTGTCAACCAATGAGAAGATTTATTTTGCAATATTAACTATCACAACCTGAAAACTTAGATACAGTAACTTCCGGAAGTATTCACACCCCTTTACTTTTTCCACATTTTATTGTTACAGCCTGAAATGTAAATAAATTACATTGAGATTTTGTGTCACTGATCTACACAAAATACCCCATAAAGTCCAAGTGGATTCTTGCTTATAGAACATTTTAGAAATTAATAAATAAGGTCATCTTACCATTAGTCACATCATTGCTCAAGAAACACTAACTAAAAACATCCTCGTCGATCACATGCAAAGAGTTGACATGTTGGTGGTAGAGATATAGCGTTATGAGAATAATCGATATTATGGACCGTGAACAAAATATTTGTCACACCCTGGCTCTGGGACTCATTATGTTGAGCCAGGGTGTGTTCATTCTATGTTTTCTGTTTCTATTTTGGGTGTTCTAGGTTGTTTATTTCTATGTTTGACTGAGTGACTCCCAATCAGAGGCAACGAGTGTCAGCTGTGTGCTGGTTGTCTCTGATTGGGAGCCATATTTAACTGTCTGTGTTTCACTTTGTGTTTGTGGGTTTTTGTTCCGTGTTCGGTCATTGTCACTGAGGACTTCACGAGTCGTTTATTGTTTTGTTATTTCGTGTGTATGCTTTAATTAAATAAAGCAAGTATGTTCGCTACTAGCGCTGCGCTTTGGTCTATTCCATACGACGAACGTGACAGAAAAACCCACCGTAAAAGGACCAAGCAGCGTGTCCAGGAGCAGGCAGACTGGACATGGGAGGAAGCGCCAGGAAAGGAGATGGAGAGGTTGGCGATGGCCCAGGTGGGCAAATCGTGGTCCTGGGAAGACATGCTCGGGGGCAAGGGACCTTGGGGTAGGATTAAGGCCCTGGCAAGAGAGGAGCAGCGGCGTCAGCAGTGCCATCGTCGGAAGGACGAGAGGCAACCCCAATAATTTTTTAGGGGGGGGCACACGGCATGGGCGACTGGGCAGCAGGAGGCTGCCACAGGGCGAAATGGGAGACGAGGAGAGAAGGCCACCGGGTTACGGGAGCCATTGGCGAGAGGAGGGAAGGAAGTTGTAGAGGCACGGCGAGAGGTACTGAGGTGTATTGCCAGTCCGGTCCGGCCCGTTCCTGAGCCCCGTTTAAGGCCAGTGGTGTGTGTTCCCAGTACGGTTCGGCCTGTTCCTGCTCCACGCACCAAGCCTACGGGGTGCGTCGCCAGCCCAGCCCGGCCTGTCCCTGCTCCACGCACCAAGCCTACGGTGTGCGTCGCCAGCCCAGCCCGGCCAATTCCTGCTCCACGCACCAAGCCTACGGTGTGCGTCGCCAGCCCAGTCCGGCCTGTCCCTGCTCCACGCACCAAGCCTACGGTGTGCGTCGCCAGCCCTGCCCGGCCTGTCCCTGCTCCACGCACCAAGCCTACGGTGTGCGTCGCCAGCCCAGCCCGGCCTGTCCCTGCTCCACGCACCAAGCCTACGGTGTGCGTCGCCAGCCCAGCCCGGCCTGTCCCTGCTCCACGCACCAAGCCTACGGTGTGCGTCGACAGCCCAGCCCGGCCTGTTCCTGCTCCACGCACCAAGCCTACGGGGTGCGTCGCCAGCCCGGCCTGTCCCTGCTCCACGCACCAAGCCTACGGTGTGCGTCGCCAGCCCAGCCCGGCCTGTTCCTGCTCCACGCACCAAGCCTACGGTGTGCGTCGCCAGCCCAGTCCGGCCTGTCCCTGCTCCACGCACCGAGCCTACGGTGTGCGTCGCCAGCCCTGCCCGGCCTGTCCCTGCTCCACGCACCAAGCCTACGGTGTGCGTCGCCAGCCCCTGTCCGGCCTGTCCCTGCTCCACGCACCAAGCCTACGGTGTGCGTCGTCAGCCCAGCCCGGCCTGTCCCTGCTCCACGCACCAAGCCTACGGGGTGCGTCGCCAGCCCGGCCCGGCCTGTCCCTGCTCCACGCACCAAGTCTACGGTGCGCGTCGCCAGCCCGGTCCGGCCTGTTCCTGCCACTCGCACCAAGTCTACGGTGCGCGTCGCCAGCCCGGCCCGGCCCGTTCCTGCCACTCGCACCAAGCCAGGGGTGCGAGTCGTCAGTCCGGCACAACCCGTGCCTGGGTCATCGGTGCCAATTCAGGTACCGCTCTACTGCTCCACTAAGGAGCTGAAGCCTACCGCTCCTGCTACGTCCAGTCCAGCTCCAGCCAGCGGGGCCAGACCGGACCAGGGGGCGCTATGGGGGGTTTGTTGGAGGGTGGTGGGCAAGCCCGGGCCGGAGCCGCCGCCGAGGAGGAATGCCCACCCAGCCCTCCCCTGTTTTGCTCGTATTTAGGCGCGGTCGCAGTCCGCGCCTTTAGGGGGGGGTACTGTCACACCCTGGCTCTGGGACTCATTATGTTGAGCCAGGGTATGTTCATTCTATGTTTTCTGTTTCTATGTTGGGTGTTCTAGGTTGTTTATTTCTATGTTTGACTGAGTGACTCCCAATCAGAGGCAACGAGTGTCAGCTGTGTGCTGGTTGTCTCTGATTGGGAGCCATATTTAACTGTCTGTGTTTCACTTTGTGTTTGTGGGTTTTTGTTCGGTCATTGTCACTGAGGACTTCACGAGTCGTTTATTGTTTTGTTATTTCGTGTGTATGCTTTAATTAAATAAAGCAAGTATGTTCGCTACTAACGCTGCGCTTTGGTCTATTCCATACGACGAACAAGACAATATTTTGTTAAGTTTCACATTCTTTACATAGTAGATGGTTGCTTTATGTGTATAGAGTTGTGTCTAATCTTTTGTGTAATTTGTAGAAAAACTTTCAGCATTTGCTGTTAGTGTGTGAACAATGACAAACTATTGTATAGAGGATATCATGATTGTTTTGAGTGCATGTGCAAAACCAATTGAAAAAAACCCTAAAACAAGCGTACACATTCTTTTTTCAGGGGGTGAAAAACCCTCAAGGGGGTTCATGACAGAGATTATTGACATGGCTGTGATGTAAACTGGTTTGTGTTTTGACTGTGAGAGGTGTGGCAGGACGGGGCAGGTATCTGCAGAGAGAGTATAAGACAGGGATGTAGATGACAGAGAGACACTCCACTACTCTACTACTGAGGTCCAGAAGACATCAGCAGACAACCAGCATCAACCAGAATCTTCCAACTCAGAGGTAAGTTTGCTTTCACTGAGCCACTTCTTTTCTCAAATGTGAAAGCTGTATACAGCTGGACACTACTCGTTCCATCCCTGTCACAGCAGCCTGTGCATTTTTGTTAACCTGGTGTGCTCTCTGTGCTCTGGCAGAGAAAGAGGACCCTGTGTGTGTTTTGACCTGTTGTGCTATCTGTGCTTTAATAAAGGATGACGATCCAGATTTTGATACTGCTGTTCGCTCTTGTGAGTGTCCTGTCAGCAGCAAGTACACTCAATGAAGCTGTCCCCAGGGAAGGTACGTCTAGTGTGTGTGTGTGCGTGTGCGTATGTGTGTGAAAAAAGTACCAAATCCGGGTTCAAATACTATTTATTTTTATTTCTATTAATTTCAAATACATTTCGAAGCAAGTATTTGGAAAAATGTTCTTTAAAAATACAAGTAGGGTGAATATTGGAATTTAGTTGGAAATACAATTGGAAAGTTTTGGCATGTATTTTAAAATATTATATTGTATTGTACTGTCATAGCAACTAATCATGCCCTAAGTCAAATTGGCACTCCTTACCTCTCAACTACAATATCTAATGTTGAGTGTTCTGATGTAAAATGCTGCTGTGCATTATTCCGTTTTTACACATTGCAGCTGGATGAGATCAAAGACTTTACCAGTAATGTCATGTGATTAGACTTGGTGAAAAGTGAAAACAACTTTTTGTAAAGTGAACAATAATTATACTACTTTACGTGTGTAAGTGTTTGAGTGGTCTGGTTTTTATTTGAAATGATTTGCTAAAATGGAAAATCTCTCTTCCTCAGTGGCTGAAGATGAAGCATTTATTTCTACGCTTTTTAAATTGTTTCGCATATTTGGGTGAGAAGCGACCAGCATGGGGCCGTCGGAGATCCTCTCCAGTCTCCTTATGGAATTAACCATCAGCTAACTGTGACATCATCAATAAGACTACTATATCAGTCAATCAATCAAACAATCACTGATTAACAAAACATTTAACAAAATTATATTACAAAAGCCTGTCCTTCAAATACTGAGTAGCACTAGTTTAGTGTTTCTGAAAGAAGTGTACATTTTATGCATAAACATACTTTGTCTTGAAACATGATTGATTGGTTACTGGATAAATGAAGTGAATAAATGGTGTAATTCTATATGGGTGACGTGTAGTATTTTGATTGCCCAATAAACTACTTTCAAGCCTCATACATGTTTAGCACTGTTTTAAATTCATCATACATGTTTAGTGCAGTTGTTTCTTGTTTTGTGTTGCAATTATATTCATTTCTCTATTGCTCTACCACATTTGTCAAAAAACTGTATGTAGACCCACTAAACTGAAGTGTGTTTGACAAAACTACACCGTCCTAACTTAATACCTGTCACAAAACTAAATAGCTCTATCAAAACAGTATCATTTGTCATGGGATAGGAAGGTTTTCTTACCATTCATTAGAACTCAACAAATACTATAATTAAGCAATAAGGTATGTGTGGGTGTGGTATATGGCCAATATACCACGGTTAAGGCATTCCCTAGACCACGCCCACCTTTGTGGAAAACGATCCATCTTCCCCATTGACCCCCATTGATAAAGAGCTAATTTCCTTGTTGATTTTTTTGTCATGCAGAAATAAAAAACCATGCAGAAAAGTTTCTTTATTTTACAATGTACGTCAAACCAGGTCAAACATCCCAATCAACATGTTGCAATGCTCCCACAAAAGGAAATATATATTGTGAAGAGAGCGCTGTGGCTTCAGGATAAGTCTAATTAACATAATTCAAAAATCCCCATAAAAATCTGTCTGTTTAAGCTAGAGTATCACGTTTCAGGAGAAGCCCCAGATGCAGACATTGTCGAAGTAACAAAAGTTTATTACAAAAACAGGGGGCAGGCAGAAGTCAGTAACCCAGATCAGAGTCCAAAAGGTACAGAACGGCAGGCAGTCTCAGCGTCAGAGCAGGCAGAATGGTCAATACCGGGAAAACTAGAAAACAGGAACTTGAGAAAGACAGGCGCAAGGGGAAAACCGCTGGTAGTTTTGACGAAACAAAACAAACTGGCAACAGACAAACAGAGAACACAGGTATAAATACAATGGGGAAGATGGGCGACACCTGGAGGGGGGTGGAGACAATCACAAAGACAGGTGAAACAGATCAGGGTGTGACATAGAGATATGTGGGTTTTTGCATTGGTTGCTTCTCAATCCACCGTATCTGCCGATATCTGCGGTGGAAGGTGGCAGAGCTAGAGGGATGTTTGTCAGACCATGAGACATCCCGAAAATTGGTCTTCTCACAAAAATGTCTGTAGCGTCCGGTTTGGCCTACAAACTATTATCACCACTCTATTGAAAGCTGAGACTCTGTTTGGCACTAGGATGCTCACAAGCCTCACAAGGCTCACCTGAAGTTGGTACAGTCTCTTCTTCCTACTTCTGTCTACACTAATCTGACCCCTCTGTCTAAAGCTCAGACTCTCATGAACAGGATGGTTTTTTCTGTTTTGCCCTACTTCGCCTAAAAGCCTCACAATAAAAACTAAATAATGGAAGTGTACAGTGCATTCGGAAAGTATTCAGACCCCTTGACGTTTTCCACATTTTGTTACGTTAGAGCCTTATTCTAAAATTGATTAAATTGTTTTTATCCCCTCATCAATCTACACACAATACCCCATAATGACAAAGCAATAACAAGTTTTTAGAAATTCTTGCAAATGTAAAAAAAATAAAAAACGGAAATACCAAATTTACATAAGTATTCAGACCCTTTACTCAGTACTTAGGGTTGTTGTCCTATTGGAAGTTGAACCTTCAGCCCAGTCTAAGGTCCTGAGCGTTCTGGAGCAGGATTTCATCAAGGATCTCTCTGTACTTTGCTCCGTTCATCTTTCCCTCCATCCTGACTAGTCTCCATGTCCCTGCCGCTGAAAAACATCCCCACAGCATGATGCTGCCACCACCATGCTTCACCGTAGGGATGGTGCCAGATTTCTTCCAGATGTGACGCTTGGCATTCAGGCCAAAGAGTTCAATCTTGGTTTCATCAGACCAGAGAATCTTGTTTCTCATGGTCTGAGAGTCCTTTAGGAGCCTTTTGGAAACTCCAAGTGGGCTGTCATGTGCCTTTTACTGAGGAGTGGCTTCCTTCTGGCCACTCTACCATAAAGACCTGATTGGAAACATCTCAAGGATGATCACTCATGCTGCCAAACATGCCCTCGTAAAACTGACTATCCTACCGATCCTTGACTCCGTGCCTTTTGGGGGGGGGGGGGTACTGTCACGCCCTGGCTCTGGGGACGCTTGTATGTTGAGCCAGGGTGTGAGTGTTCTTTGTGTTTTGTGTTTCTAGGGTGTTCTAGTTATTGTGTTTCTATGTTGGCCAGAGTGGTTCTCAATCAGAGGCAACGAGTGTCAGCTGTTGCTGGTTGTCTCTGATTGGGAACCATATTTAAACAGTCTGTTTTTCCACAGTATTTGTGGGATCTTGTTCCAGTGTGGTTTGTGTTAGACCGAGGACGTCACGGTATCGTTTGTTGTTTTGTTTGTGTAATCATTAAATAAAAAGTATGTTCGCCTTCAACGCTGCGCATTGGTCCTCTGTTCCCCACGATCGTAACAATAGCACACATATAACAGATCTACCGCTTCTGAAACTTGTTTTCAATTAAAATAAAATACCTATAACTCACATTTCTATGTGAATTTGGTTATGTCGCCCCAAAAGTTATTTATTCTAGTTTTAAAAGTACTTTTCAAACCGTTAGATTAAAATTCATATTTATCAAACATTTTGGGTCAAATGTTTATAATAGACTGACAAATAATACTATGGTGATTGGTGAAGGGTTTCCTTGTCCGTTACCCATTATTACATATATGTCCTTTTAAATAACTATAAAAACAGTATAATTAGAAAATGTATTTGAATTAACTAAAACCCTCAAAATTGTTATCGGCAATAGCTTAGCATAGAACACACTGTAGGCCTCACATGACGGTGATGTTAGCCCTAGAGTGTATTCTCTACCAGGACGTCTCCAGGCCCTTACCGACGTCCGCATATTGACTATCCCTTCAAGAAAGTGTTACCTAAGTACAGACGTTATTGGTTTATCTTGGCTGAGAACACGCTGTAGGCCTGAGATGACATTTATGATTGGTGCTTCAACTTAAAATACATACATGTATCTCAACAGTGGAATTTGTTATCTAATGACAAAGTAGTCTCACCATTCATTACATTATGGCAACAAATATATTATAGTTTGTTACTATTGCTTGAACACTTTTCTGGAATCAGGGTTCACCTTTGCAAAAGCGTTGAGCCCAATAAAGTGAAGTGCGTTTGCCAAAAACAACACATTTATTTTGCAAAATGAACTAACAACATCAAAACTTACAATACCTGTCACAACATTAAATAACTATCAAAACAGTACCATTTGTCAACTAATGAGAATATTTATTTTGCAATATTAACTAACACAACCTGAAAACTTAGATACAGTAACTTCCGGAAGTATTCACACCCCCTTTTCTTTTTCCACATTTTGATGTTACAACCTGAATTTTAAATTAATTACATTGAGATGTTGTGTCACTGATCTACACACAATACCCCATAATTGTCACGACTTCCGCCGAGGCTGCCTCCCCTCCTTGTTCGGGCAGGTTTCGGCGTTCGTCGTCACCGGCTTACTAGCTACTGCCGATCCCATTCTCATCACTCCACTTGTCATGTCATGTCTTGTCAATCACACACACCTGGTGCTCATTTCCCTAATTAGTATGTGTATAAGTGTTCCCTCTGTTCCCCTTGTCTTTGTGAGTGATTGTTTCATTGTGAGAGCGAATAGCTCGGTTGAGCCACTCTTCCATTTGTTTTGCCAAGGTGGAATATTTCCCTTGTGATAGTTTCGTATTGACGCTGGGTGCGTTTTTATTTATGTAAACGGAATAAACTCTTTACTTCTGTGTTTTACCTCCTGCGCCTGACTCCTTCATTCACACCTCATCACAAACATGTCCAAGTGGAATTTTTGTTTGTGGAACATTTGAGAAATTAAAAAAAAATGTTTAGCTGAAATGTCTTGAGTCAATAAGTATTCACTCCCTTTGAGAAGGCAAGCTTAAATAAGTTCAGGAGTAAAAATGTGCTTAGCAAATTGCATAATAAGTTGTATGGACTCATTCCATGTTCAATAATAGTGGTTAATATAATTTTTGAAAGACTACCCCATCTCTGTACCCCACGCATCCATAAGGTCCCTCAATCGAGTAGTGAATTTCAAACACAGATTCAACCACAAAAACCAGGGAGTTTTTTCAATGCCTTGCAAAAAAGGGCACCGATTGGTAGATGTGTAAAAAGAAAAATTGCAGGTGCTGAATATCCCTTTGAGCATGGTGAAGTTATTAATTACACTTTGGATGGTGTATCAATACACCCAGTCACTACAAAGATACAGGCGTCCTTCCTTACTCAGTTGCCGAAGAGGAAGGACACCGCTCAGTTATTTCACCATGAGGCCAATGGTGATTTTAAAACACTTAAAGAGTTTATTGGCTGTGATATGATAAAACTGAGGATGGATCAACCACATTGTAGTTACTCCACAATACTAACCTAAATCACATTTTATTTGCCACATGCCCCCGAATACAACAGGTGTAGACATTACCGTGAAATGCTTACTTACAGCCCTTAACCAACAATGCATACATTTTTTAATAAAAAAGTGTTGAGAAAAAAAAGAGCTGAAGTAAAATAAAATAACAGTAGGGAGGCTATATACAGGGGGGTACCGGTGCAGAGTCAATGTGTGGGGGCAACGGCTAGTTGAGGTAGTTGAGGTAATATGTACATGTGGGTAGAGTTAAAGTGACTATGCATAAATAATTAACAGAGTAGCAGCAGTATAAAAAGATGGGGGGGGCAGTGCAAATAGTCCGGGTAGCCATGGTTAGCTGTTCAGGAGTCTTATAGCTTGGGGGTGGAAGCTGTTGAGAAGCCTTTTGGACCTAGACTTGGCGCTCCGGTACCGCTTGCCGTGCGGTAGCAGAGAGAACAGTCTATGACTAGGGTGGCTGGAGTCTTTGACAATTTTGAGGGCCTTCCTCTGACACCCCCTGATATAGAGGTCCTGGTTGGCAGGAAGCTTGGCCCCAGTGATGTACTGGGCCGTACCCACGACCCTCTGTAGTGCCTTGCGGTTGGAGGCCAAGCAGTTGCCATACCATGCGGTGATGCAACCAGTCAGGATGCTCTCGATGGTGCAGCTGTATAACTTTTTGAGGATCTGAGGACCCATGCCAAATCTTTTTCAGTCTCCTGAGGGGAATATGCTTTGTCGTGCCCTCTTCACGACTGTCTTAGTGTGTTTGGACCATGATAGTTCGTTGGTGATGTGGACACCAAGGAACTTGAAGCTCTCAACCTGTTCCACTACAGCCCCGTCGATGAGAATGGGGGCGTGCTCAGTCCTCTTTTTTTTCCTATAGTCCACAATCATCTCCTTTTTCTTGGTCACGTTGAGGGAGAGGTTGTTATCCTGGCACCACACGGCCAGGTCTCTGACCTCCTCCTTACAGGCTGTTTCATCGTTGTCGGTGATCAGGCCTACCACTGTTGTGTCGTCGGCAAACTTAATGATGGTGTTGGAGTCGTGCCTGGCCATGCAGTCATGGGTGAACAGGGAGTACAGGAGGGGACTGAGCACGCACCCCTGAGGGGCCCCCTTGGCAGATGTGTTGTTACCTACCCTTACCACCTGGGGGCGGCCCGCCAGGAAGTCCAGGATCCAGTTGCAAAGGGAGGTGTTTAGTCCCAGGACCCTTAGCTTAGTGATGAGCTTTGAGGGCACTATGGTGTTGAACGCTGAGCTGTAGTCAATGAATAGCATTCTCATGTACAGTGAGCTCCATAATTCACTGGACAGTGACCATTATTTTGTTATTTTGGTTCTGTACTCTAGCACTTTGAGTTTGAAAGGATACAATGACAATGAGGGTGAAGTGCAGACTGTCAGCTTTAATTTGAGGGTATTTTCATACATATCGGATGAACCGTTTACGAATTATAGAAGCTTTTGTACATGGTCCCCCCCATTTTCGGGCATCAAAAAACATTGGACAGTTTAACATAATGTAGAATAAAGTAATCATTGTTAATATTTGGTCGCATATCCTTTGCATGCAATGACTGCTTGAAGTCTGCGATGCATCGCCATCACCAGACGCTGGGTATCTTCCCTGGTGATGCTCTGCCAGGCCTGTACTGCAGCCATCTTAAGTTCCTGCTTGTTTCGGGGACTTATTGCCTTAAGTCTCCTCTTCAGCATGTAAAATGCATGTTCAATTGGATTCAGATCTGGTGATTGACTCGGCCAGTCAAGGATTTTCCACTTTTTGGCCATCAAAAACCCCTTTGTTGCTCTAGCAGTATGTTTAGGGTCATTGTCTTGTTGCATGATTAAGTGCCGTCCAATGAGTTTGGAGGCATTTGGTTTTATCTGAGCAGATAAAATATTTCTGTAGACTTCAGAATTCATTGTTCTACTTCTGTCTGCAGTCGCATCATCGATGAAGACAAGTGAGCCTGTTCCACTGGCAGCCATACAGGCCCAAGCCATAACACCCCCTCCACCATGTTTCATGGATGAGGTGGTATGCTTTGGATCATGGGCATTTCTTTTTTTCTCCACACTTTTGTCTTTCCATCACTCTGGTACATGTTAATCTTTGTCTCATCTGTCCACAATACTTTTTCCAGAACTCTTGGGGCTCTTTTAGGTGCTTTTTAGCAAACTGTAATCTCGCCTTTCTGTTCTTCAGGCTTATCAGTGGTTTGCATCTTGTAGTGTACCCTCTGTAGTCCTGCTGGTGTAGTCTTCTGCGTATGGTAGACTTTGACACATCTACACCTGCATCCAGGAGAGTGTTTTTGATCTGTTGGGCTGTTATCAGGGGTTTTTTCTTCACCATAGAGAGTATTCTCCGGTCATCCACTACAGTGGTCTTCCTCTGTCTACCGGGTCTTTCGACATAATTGAGTTCACCGGTTGTTTTTTTTCTTGTTAATGATGAACAAAACTGTTGACTTGGGCATGGCCAGGGTTTTTGCAATGTTCCTGAATGATTGATTTTCATTTCTGAGCCTTATGACGGCCAACTAAATTTGCATCGACACTGCTGTCTTCCTCATGTTGTCACACCCCAATAACAACCTCCAAAGGCAATAGCAACGTCTAGAATCATTACTATTCATCAACAGCTCTCCTGCATTCACTAACGACACAAATGAATACACCTGCCTAACGACACACATCTGTGAAGCCAATTTAACAAATAATTGTAGTACCTTAAAATGGGGGACCATGTACAAAAGGTGCTGTCATTTCTAAACGGTTCATCCGATATGTATGAAAATACCCTCAAATTAAAGCTGACAGTCTGCACTTCACGCTCATTGTCATTGTATCCTTTCAAACTCAAAGTGCTAGAGTACAGAACCAAAATAACAAAACAATGGTCACTGTCCAATGAATTATGGAGCTCACTGTAGGTGTTCCTCTTGTCCAGGTGGGAAAGGGCATCATCTGTGGATCTGTTGAGGCGGTATGCAAATTGGAGTGGGTCTAGGGTTTCTGGAATAATGGTGTTGATGTGAGCCATGACCAGCCTTTCAAAGCACTTCATGGCTACAGACGTCAGTGCTACGGGTCCGTAGTCATTTAGGCAGGTTATCTTAGTGTCCTTGGGCACGGGGACTATGGTGGTCTGCTTGAAACATGTTGGTATTACAGACTCAGTCAGGGACATGTGAAAATATCAGTGAAGACACTTGCCAGTTGATCAGCACATGCTCGGAGTACACGTCCTGGTAATCCGTCTTGTGAATGTTGACCTGCTTAAAAGTCTTACTCACATCGGCTACGGAGAGCGGGATCACAGTCATCCGGAACAGCTAGTGCTCTCATGCATGCTTCAGTGTTGCTTGCCTCGAGGCGAGCATAGAAGTAATTTAGCTCGTCTGGTAGGCTTGTGTCACTGGGCAGCTCGCGGCTGTGCTTCCCTTTGTAGTCTGTAATAGTTTTCAAGCCCTGCCACATCCGACGAGCGTTAGAGCCGGTGTGAGTACGATTCAATCTTAGTCCTGTATTGACTCTTTGCCTGTTTGATGGTTCGTCGGAGGGCATAGCGGGATTTCTTATAAGCGTCCGGGTTAGAGTCCCGCTCCTTGAAAGCGGCAGCTCTACCCTTTAGCTCAGTGCGAATGTTGTCTGTAATCCATGGCTTCGGGTTGGGGTATGTACATACGGTCACGGTGGGGACGACATCATCGATGCACTTATTGATGAAGCCAGTGACTGATGTGGTGTACTCCTCAATGCTATCTGAAGAATCCCGGAACATGTTCCAGTCTCTCCTAGCAAAACAGTCCTGTAGCTTAGCATCTGCGTCATCTTACCACTTTTTTATTAACCGAGTCACTGGTGCTTCCTGCTTTAGTTTTTGCTTATAAGCAGGAATCAGGAGGATAGAGTTATGGTCAGATTTGCCAAATGCAGGGCGAGGGAGAGCTTTGTATGGGTCTCTGTGTGTGGAGTAAAGGTGGTCTAGTTTTTTTCCTCTGGTTGCACATTTAACATGCTGGTAGAAATTAGGTAGAACGGATTTAAGTTTCCCTGCATTAAAGTCCCCGGCCACTAGGAACGCTGCCTCTGGATGAGCATTTTCCTGTTTACTTATGGCCTTATACAGCTCATTGAGTGCAATCTTAATGCCAGCGTTGGTTTGTGGTGGTAAATAGACAGCTATGAAAAATATAGATGAAAACTCTCTTGGTAAATAGTGTGGTCTACAGCTTATCATAAGATACTCTACCTCAGGCGAGCAAAACCTTGAGACTTCCTTAGTATTTGATTTTGTGCACCAGCTGTTGTTTACAAATATACACAGACCGCAACCCCTTGTCTTACCGGAGTCAGCCGTTCTCTCCTGCCGATGTAGCGTATATCCCATCAGCTGTATGTTGTCCATGTCGTCGTTCAGCCAAGATATTACAGTTTTTAATGTTCCATTGGTAGGATAACCGTAATCTTAGGTCATCTAATTTATTTTCAAATGATTGAACATTGGCTAATAGGATTGATGGAAGAGGCAGTTTACTCGCTCGCCGTCGGATCCTTACAAGGCACCCCGTCCACGATATCTCAGTCTCTTTCTCCTGCGAATGACGGGGATTTGGGCCTTGTCGGGTGTCTGTAGGATATCCTTCACGTCTGACTCGTTGAAGAAAAATCTTCGTCCAATACGAGATGAGTAATCGCTGTCCTGATATCTAGAAGCTATTTTTGGTTATAAGAGACGATGGCAGAAACATTATGTACAGAATAAATTACAAATAACGCGAAAAAAACTTACATAATAGTAGAATTGGTTAGAGGGCTGTAAAACGGCAGCCATCTTCTCCGACGCCATCTCTGTCCATTGTCCGCCATCTCCGTCCATTTCAGGAATACAAATATTCCAAAACATGCATCCTGTGTGCAACAAGGCACTTAAGTAATGCTGCAAGAAATGAACTTTTATCCTGAATACAAAGCGTTATGTTTGGGGCAAATCCAACACAACACATCACTGAGTACCACTGTTCATATTTTCAAGCATGGTGGGGGCTGCATCCTCATATATGAACAAGAGTAAATGGTACGAGATGGTAATCAAACGTTTTATAGTGTTCTTGTTGTCTGAATTAGGATCAAGCACCAAAACAGGACACTGTTTTCTACTTTGTTACTGGAATTGTAAAAGTGTTCCATGTTGTATATTGACTGTTCAAATGTTTTGCTACTGTCTGTATAGCCATATGTTTGAATTTACATCACATTTAATATTTTCCCTATTAAATACATTTCCCAATGTAATGATGTACTGTATAAACTATGAAAAAACCAAACACTCCACTAGTTACTATTATTTCATATATATTTAAGGAGGTTAACAATCACATGCAAAGAGTTGAGATGTTGGTGGTAGAGATATAGAGTTATAGAGTTTGAAAAAGGTTACGTTTTTGCTGTGAGCCATTGGGGTAACCGAGGTAACCACGTGTTGTTTTCCACCAAGGTGGGTGGGGACACGACATTCTATCTAATACCAATTGGGAGTATTGTTGCTTGAAAGAACGTTTAAAGATTAACTATGCAGAAATCGCTTCACCATTTCCTGGTTGATAAAATATTTTGCCTAATTTCAGTTTGTGACAAAACAAGCAGTCATTGTGTAGAAAATCATTGTACCATCTAAACCGCTGGGAAACATTTTGTATAACACAAAATATTGTATTTTACCTGCTTGAAGCTGGTGTACAAAACTAAAAGTAAAAAGGGCAAAAATAAAACTTAAGAACGGGAAGCATAGAAATAGCGCACATAGAACAGATCTACCGCTTATGAGACTTGCTTTCAATTAGAATGAAAGATCTATAACTCAATTTCTATGTGAATTTGGTCATGTCGCCCAATAAGTTATTTATAGTTTTAAAAGTAGTTTTCAAACCGTTGGATTAAAATTAATATTATTCAAACATTTTGGGATCAAATGTTTATAAATAGCCTGAAAAAGAATACTGTGGTGCTCTGTGAAGGGTTTCCTTTTAAATAACTATCGAAACAGTATAATGTTTTTTTCTGATTGGAAAATGTATTTTTCATTAACTAAAACCCTCAAAATTGTTATTGGCAATAGCTTATCATACAACATTTACATTTACATTTTAGTCATTTAGCAGACGCTCTTATCCAGAGCGACTTACAGGAGCAATTAGGGTTAAGTGCCTTGCTCAAGGGCACATTTACGTCATTTAGCAGACGCTCTTAACCAGAGCGACTACAAATTGGTGCATTCACCCTATAGCCAGTGGGATAACCACTTTACAATTATACTTTTTTTTATTTATTTTTTGGGGGGGGGTGGGGGGTGGGGTAGAAGGATTACTTTATCCTATCCCAGGTGTTCCTTAAAGAGGTGGGGTTTCAAATGTCTCCGGAAGGTGGTGAGTGACTCCGCTGTCCTGGCGTCGTGAGGGAGCTTGTTCCACCATTGGGGTGCCAGAGCAGCGAACACACTACAACACACGGTAGGCCTCACATGACGGTGATGTTAGCCCTAGAGTGTTTTCTCTACCAGGACGTCTCCAGGCCCTTACCGACGTCCGCATATTGACTATCCCTTCAAGAATGTGTTACCTAAGTACAGACGTTATTGGTTTATCTTGGCCGAGAACACGCTGTAGGCCTGAGATGACATTTATGATTGGTGCTTCAAATTAAAATACATACATGTATCTCAACAGTGGAATTTGTTATCTAATGACAAAGTAGTCTCACCATTCATTACATTATGGCAACAAATATATTATAGTTTGTTACTATTGCTTGAACACTTTTCTGGAATCAGGGTTCACTTTTGCAAAACAGTTGATGCAGCCCACTAAACTGATGTGTGTTTGCCAAAGACAACACATTCATTTTGCAAAATGCACTAACACCATCAGAACTTACAAAACCTGTCTCAAATGTATATTACTACCAGAACAGTACCATTTGTCATCTAATGAGAATATGTATTTTGCTATATTAACTAACACCCCCTGAAAACTTAGATACAGTGCCTTCAGGAAGCATTCACACCCCTTTACTTTTTCAACATTTTATTGTTACAGCCTGAAATGTAAATAAATTCAATTGAGATTTTGTGTCACTGATCTACACAAAATACCTCATAAAGTCCAAGTGGATTCTTGCTTATAGAACATTTTAGAAATTAATAAATAAGGTCATCTTACCATTAGTCACATCATTGCTCAAGAAACACTAACTAAAAACATCCTCGTCGATCACATGCAAAGCGTTGACATGTTGGTGGTAGAGATATAGCGTTATGAGAATAATCGATATTATGGACCGTGAACAAAATATTTTGTTAAGTTTCACATTCTTTACATAGTAGATGTTTGATTTATGTTTATAGAGTTGTGTCTAATCTTTTGTGTAATTTGTAGAAAAACTTTCAGCATTTGCTGTTAGTGTGTGAACAATGACAAATGACAAACTATTGTATAGAGGATATCATGATTGTTTTGAGTGCATGTGCAAAACCAATTGAAAAAAACCTAAAACAAGCGTACACATTCTTTTTTCAGGGGGTGAAATACCCCCAAGGGTGTTCATGACAGAGATTATTGACATGGCTGTGATGTAAACTGGTTTGTGTTTTGACTGTGAGAGGTGTGGCAGGACGGGGCAGGTATCTGCAGAGAGAGTATAAGACAGGGATGTAGATGACAGAGAGACACTCCACTACTCTACTACTGAGGTCCAGAAGACATCAGCAGACAACCAGCATCAACCAGAATCTTCCAACTCAGAGGTAAGTTTGCTTTCACTGAGCCACTTCTTTTCTCAAATGTGAAAGCTGTATACAGCTGGACACTACTCGGTCCATCCCTGTCACAGCAGACTGTGCATTTTTGTTAACCTGGTGTGCTCTCTGTGCTCTGGCAGAGAAAGAGGACCCTGTGTGTGTTTTGACCTGTTGTGCTATTTGTGCTTTAATAAAGGATGAAGATCCAGATTGTGATAATGCTGTTCGCTCTTGTGAGTGTCCTGTCAGCAGCAAGTACACTCAATGAAGCTGTCCCCAGGGAAGGTACGTCTAGTGTGTGTGTGTGCGTGTGCGTATGTGTGTGAAAAAAGTACCAAATCCGGGTTCAAATACTATTTATTTTTATTTCTATTAATTTCAAATACATTTCGAAGCAAGTATTTGGAAAAATGTTCTTTAAAAATACAAGTAGGGTGAATATTGGAATTTAGTTGGAAATACAATTGGAAAGTTTTGGCATGTATTTTAAAATATTATATTGTATTGTACTGTCATAGCACCTAATCATGCCCTAAGTCAAATTGGCACTCCTTACCTCTCAACTACAATATCTAATGTTGAGTGTTCTGATGTAAAATGCTGCTGTGCATTATTCCGTTTTTACACATTGCAGCTGGATGAGATCAAAGACTTTACCAGTAATGTCATGTGATTAGACTTGGTGAAAAGTGAAAACAACTTTTTGTAAAGTGAACAATAATTATACTACTTTACGTGTTTGAGTGGTCTGGTTTTTATTTGAAATGATTTGCTAAAATGGAAAATCTCTCTTCCTCAGTGGCTGAAGATCAATAATTTTTTTCTACGATTTCTAAATTGTTGAGCATGTTTGGGTGAGAAGCGACCAGCATGGGGCCGTCGGAGATCCTCTCCAGTCTCCTTATGGAATTAACCATCAGCTAACTGTGACATCATCAATAAGACTACTATATCAGTCAATCAATCAAACAATCACTGATTAACAAAAAATTAAACAAAATTATATTACAAAAGCCTGTCCTTCAAATACTGAGTAGCACTAGTTTAGTGTTTCTGAAAGAAGTGTACATTTTATGCATAAACATACTTTGTCTTGAAACATGATTGATTGGTTACTGGATAAATGAAGTGAATAAATGGTATAATTCTATATGGGTGACGTGTAGTATTTTGATTGCCCAATAAACTACTTTCAAGCCTCATACATGTTTAGCACTGTTTTAAATTCATCATACATGTTTAGTGCAGTTGTGTTTAAACTGAAGTGTGTTTGACAAAACTACACCGTCCTAACTTAATACCTGTCACAAAACTAAATAGCTCTATCAAAACAGTATCATTTGTCATGGGATAGGAAGGTTTTCTTACCATTCATTAGAACTCAACAAATACTATAATTAAGCAATAAGGTATGTGTGGGTGTGGTATATGGCCAATATACCACGGTTAAGGCATTCCCCTAGACCACGCCCACCTTTGTGGAAAACGATCCATCTTCCCCATTGACCCCCATTGATAAAGAGCTAATTTCCTTGTTGATTTTTTTGTCATGCAGAAATAAAAAACCATGCAGAAAAGTTTCTTTATTTTACAATGTACGTCAAACCAGGTCAAACATCCCAATCAACATTTTGCAATGCTCCCACAAAAGGAAATAGATATTGTGAAGAGAGCGCTGTGGCTTCAGGATAAGTCTAATTAACATAATTCAAAAATCCCCATAAAAATCTGTCTGTTTAAGCTAGAGTATCACGTTTCAGGAGAAGCCCCAGATGCAGACATTGTCGAAGTAACAAAAGTTTATTACAAAAACAGGGGGCAGGCAAACAACAGGTCAAGGGCAGGCAGAAGTCAGTAACCCAGATCAGAGTCCAAAAGGTACAGAACGGCAGGCAGTCTCAGCGTCAGAGCAGGCAGAATGGTCAATACCGGGAAAACTAGAAAACAGGAACTTGAGAAAGACAGGCGCAAGGGGAAAACCGCTGGTAGTTTTGACGAAACAAAACAAACTGGCAACAGACAAACAGAGAACACAGGTATAAATACACTGGGGATAATGGGGAAGATGGGCGACACCTGGAGGGGGGTGGAGACAATCACAAAGACAGGTGAAACAGATCAGGGTGTGACATAGAGATATGTGGGTTTTTGCATTGGTTGCTTCTCAATCCACCGCATCTGCCGATATCTGCGGTGGAAGGTGGCAGAGCTAGAGCGGTGTTTGTCAGACCATGAGACATCCCGAAAATTGGTCTTCTCACAAAAATGTCTGTAGCGTCCGGTTTGGCCTACAAACTATTATCACCACTCTATTGAAAGCTGAGACTCTGTTTGGCACTAGGATGCTCACAAGCCTCACAAGGCTCACCTGAAGTTGGTACAGTCTCTTCTTCCTACTTCTGTCTACACTAATCTGACCCCTCTGTCTAAAGCTCAGACTCTCATGAACAGGATGGTTTTTTCTGTTTTGCCCTAGTTCGCCTAAAAGCCTCACAATAAAAACGAAATAATGGAAGTGTACAGTGCATTCGGAAAGTATTCAGACCCCTTGACGTTTTCCACATTTTGTTACGTTAGAGCCTTATTCTAAAATTGATTAAATTGTTTTTATCCCCTCATCAATCTACACACAATACCCCATAATGACAAAGCAATAACACGTTTTTAGAAATTCTTGCAAATGTACAAAAAATAAAAAACGGAAATACCAAATTTACATAAGTATTCAGACCCTTTACTCAGTACTTAGGGTTGTTGTTCCTATTGGAAGTTGAACCTTCAGCCCAGTCTAAGGTCCTGAGCGTTCTGGAGCAGGATTTCATCAAGGATCTCTCTGTACTTTGCTCCGTTCATCTTTCCCTCCATCCTGACTAGTCTCCATGTCCCTGCCGCTGAAAAACATCCCCACAGCATGATGCTGCCACCACCATGCTTCACCGTAGGGCTGGTGCCAGATTTCTTCCAGATGTGACGCTTGGCATTCAGGCCAAAGAGTTCAATCTTGGTTTCATCAGACCAGAGAATCTTGTTTCTCATGGTCTGAGAGTCCTTTAGGAGCCTTTTGGAAACTCCAAGTGGGCTGTCATGTGCCTTTTACTGAGGAGTGGCTTCCTTCTGGCCACTCTACCATAAAGGCCTGATTGGAAACATCTCAAGGATGATCACTCATGCTGCCAAACATGCCCTCGTAAAACTGACTATCCTACCGATCCTTGACTTCGGCTATGTCATTAACAAAATAGCCTCCAACACTCTACTCATCAAATTGGATGTGGTCTATCACAGTGCCATCCGTTTTGTCACCAAAGCCCCATATATAATAATAATATAATATGCCATTTAGCAGACGCTTTTATCCAAAGCGACTTACAGTCATGCGTGCATACATTTTTGTGTATGGGTGGTCCCGGGGATCGAACCCACTACCCTGGAGTTACAAGCGCCGTGCTCTACCAGCTGAGCTACAGAGGACCACCATATACTACCCACCATTGTGACCTGTACGCTCTTGTTGGCTGGCCCTCACTACATATTCGTCGCCAAACCCACTGGCTCCAGGTCATCTATAAATCACTGCTAGGCAAATCCCCGTCTTATCTTAGCTCACTGGTCACCATAGCAACACCCACCCGTAGTCTGCGCTCCAGCAGGTATATCTCACTGTCATCCCCAAACCCAACACCTCCTTTGGCTGCCATTCCTTCAGTTCTCTGCTGCCAATGACTGGAACGAACTGCAAAAATCTCTGAAGCTGGAGACACTTATCTCCCTCACTAACTTTAAGCGTCAGTTGTCAGAGCAGCTTACCGATCACTGCACCTGTACACAGCCATTCTGAAATTAGCCCACCCAACTACCTCATCCCCATATTGTTATTTATTTTGCTAATTTGCACCCCAGTATCTCTATTTGCACATCATCTTTTGCACATCTATCATTCCAGTGTTAATACGAAATTGTAACTTTTTTGCACTATGGCCTATTTATTGCCTTACCTCCATAACTTACTACATTCGCACACACTCTATATATATTTTCTGTTGTATTTTTGACTTTATGTTTTGTTTACCCCATATGTACAGTGAGGGAAAAAAGTATTTGATCCCCTGCTGATTTTGTATGTTTGCCAACTGACAAAGAAATGATCAGTCTATAATTTTAATGTTAGGTTTATTTGAACAGTGAGAGACAGAATAACAACAAAAAAATCCAGAAAAACACATGTCAAAAATGTTATAAATTGATTTGCATTTTAATGAGGGAAATAAGTATTTAACCCCCTCTCAATCAGAAAGATTTCTGGCTCCCAGGTGTCTTTTATACAGGTAACGAGCTGAGATTAGGAGCACACTTTTAAAGGGAGTGTTCCTAATCTCAGTTTGTTACCTGTATAAAAGACACCAGTCCACAGAAGCAATCAATCAATCAGATTCCAAACTCTCCACCATGGCCAAGACCAAAGAGCTCCCCAAGGATGTCAGGGACAAGATTGTAGACCTACACAAGGCTGGAATGGGCTACAAGACCATCGCCAAGCAGCTTGGTGAGAAGGTGACAACAGTTGGTGTTATTATTCGCAAATGGAAGAAACACAAAAGAACTGTCAATCTCCCTCGGCCTGGGGCTCCATGCAAGATCTCACCCCGTGGAGTTGCAATGATCATGAGAACGGTGAGGAATCAGCCCAGAACTACACGGAAGGATCTTGTCAATGATCTCAAGGCAGCTGGGACCATAGTCACCAAGAAAACAATTGGTAACACATTACGCCGTGAAGGACTGAAATCCTGCAGCGCCCGCAAGGTCCCCCTGCTCAAGAAAGCACATATACAGCCCCGTCTGAAGTTTGCCAATGAACATCTGAATGATTCAGAGGAAAACTGTGTGAAAGCCCTTTGGCATCAACTCAACTCGCCGTGTTTGGAGGAGGAGGAATGCTGCCTATGACCCCAAGAACACCATCCCCACCATCAAACATGGAGGTGGAAACATTATGCTTTGGGGGTGTTTTTCTGCTAAGGGGACAGGACAACTTCACTGCATCAAAGGGACGATGGACGGCGCCATGTACCGTCAAATCTTGGGTGAGAACCTCCTTCCCTCAGCCAGGGCATTGAAAATGGGTCGTGGATGGGTATTCCAGCATGACAATGACCCAAAACACACGGCCAAGGCAACAAAGGAGTGACTCAAGAAGAAGCACATTAAGGTCCTGGAGTGGCCTAGCCAGTCTCCAGACCTTAATCCCATAGAAAATCTGTGGAGGGAGCTGAAGGTTCGAGTTGCCAAACGTCAGCCTCGAAACCTTAATGACTTGGAGAAGATCTGCAAAGAGAAGTGGGACAAAATCCCTCCTGAGATGTGTGCAAACCTGGTGGCCAACTACAAGAAACGTCTGACCTCTGTGATTGCCAACAAGGGTTTTGCCACCAAGTACTAAGTCATGTGTTGCAGAGGGGTCAAATACTTATTTACCTCTTTAAAATGCAAATCAATTTATAACATTTTTGACATGCGTTTTTCTGGATTTTTTTGTTGTTATTCTGTCTCTCACTGTTCAAATAAACCTACTATTAAAATTATAGACTGATCATGTCTTTGTCAGTGGGCAAACGTACAAAATCAGCAGGGGATGAAATACTTTTTTCCCTCACTGTAACTCATTCATGAAGACTTTTTTGTATTTAATCCATTTAAGAATAAAGCTGTAACGTAACAAAATGTGGAAAAAGGGAAGGGGTCTGAATACTTTCCGAATGCACTGTATATTGAGATAGTTCAGTGCCTAAAATAATGGGATAAATATGTTAAAAAAAAGAAAATAATATTAGTTTCCTGATCTTTCTTATATCTCTCAGATATAGGACAGACACTTCAGAACAAACTTCCTTTAGATTTTTTGGGGGATTATCTGTTGTTCCATGTAGTGAATCTGATATTCAATGCGTTTCTATTGGCTAATAGCAGTAATGCCGATTTCCTGTTTTATCAACAACAACAAAATTATATGCTGTGTATATTTTTTTATACCTTAAGGTGGTTTAAACGTCCAAATCAAACTGCTTGAAGCTGGCAAAAATAAAACTTAATAACGGGAAGCATAGAAATAGCGCACATAGAAAATATCTACTTCTTCTGAGATTTGCTTTCAATTAGAATGAAAGATCTATAACTCACATTTCTATGTGAATTTGGTCAGGTCGCCCAAGAAGTTATATATTGTTGTTTTAAAAGTACTTTTCAAACCGTTGGATTAAAATTAATATTATTCAAACATTTTGGGATCAAATGTTTATAAATAGCCTGAAAAAGAATACTGTGGTGCTCTGTGAAGGGTTTCCATTTAAATAACTATCAATTCAAATCAAATCATTGTCTAGGAAATTCCGGCCGGCTAAACCCTCCCCGAACCCGGATGACGCTGGGCCAATTGTGCGCCGCCTCATAGTTCTCTCGGTCACGGCCTGCTGTGACACAGCCTGGGATCGAACTCGGGGCTGTAGTGACGCCTCAAGCATTGCGATGCAGTGCCTTAGACTGCTAATCCGCTCAGGAGGCACCTGATGGTAATCAAACATTTTATATTATTCTTGTTGTCTGAATTAGGATCAAGCACCAAAACAGGACACTGTTTTCTACTTTGTTACTGGAATTGCAAAAGAGTTCCATGCTGTATATTGACTGTTCTAATGTTTTGCTGCTGTCTGTATATCCATAGGTTTTAATCTACATCACATTTAATATTTTCCCTATTAAATACATTTCACAATGTAAAAATATATCATTATGATGTACTGTATGACCTATGGAAAACCAAACAGTCCACTAGTTACTATTATTTCATATATAATACCAGTCAAAAGTTTCAAGGGCTTTTCTTTATTTTTACTATTTTCTAAATTGTAGAATAATGGTGAAGACATCAAAACTATGAAATAACACATATGGAATCATATAGTAACCAAAAAAGTGTTAAACAAATCAAAATAGATTTTAGATTCTTCAAAGTAGCCTACCTTTACTTTGATGACAGCTTTGTACACTCTTGGCATTCTCACAACCAGCTTCATGAGGAATGCTTTTCCGACAGTCTTGAAGGAGTTCCCACATATGCTGAGCACTTGTTTGCTGCTTTTCCTTCACTCTGCCGTCCGACTCATCCCAAACCATCTCAACTGGGTTGAGGTCAGGTGATTGTGGAGGCCAGGTCATATGATGCAGCACTCCATCACTCTCCTTGGTCAAATAGCCCTTACACAACCTGGAGGTGTGTTGGGTCATTGTCATGTTGAAAAACAAATGATAGTCCCACTAAACCCAAACCAGATGGGATGGCGTATTGCTTCAGAATGCTGTGGTAGCCATGCTGGCTAAGTGTGCCTTGAATTCTAAATAAATCACAGACAGTCTCACAAGCAAAGCACCCCAAAACCATCATACCTCCTCCTCCATGCTTCACGGTGGGAACCACACATGCAGAGATCATCTGTCCACCTACTCTGCGTCTCACAAAGACACGGTGGTTGGAACCAAAAATCTCAAATTTGGACTCATCAGACCAAAGGACAGATTTCCACCAGTCTAATGTCCATTGCTCGTGTTTCATGGCCCAAGCAAGTCTCTTCTTCTTATTGGTGTCCTTTAGTAGTGATTTCTTTGCAGCAATTCGACCATGAAGGCCTGATTCATGCAGGCTCCTCTGAACAGTTGATGTTGAGATGTGTCTGTTACTTGAAATATGTGAAGCATTTATTTGGGCTGCAATTTCTGAGGTGCAGTTAACTCTAATTAACTTATCCTCTGCAACAGAGGTAACTCTGGGTCTTCCTTTCCTGTGGCGGTCCTCATGAGAGCCAGTTTCATCATAGCACTTGACATTTTCCGGATTGATTTACCTTCATGTCTTAAAGCAATGATGGACTGTCATTTCTCTTTGCTTATTTGATCTGTTTTTGCCATAATATGGACTTGGTATTTTACCAAATAGGGCTATCTTCTGTATACCACCCCTACCTTGTCACAACACAACTGATTGGCTCAAATGCATCCAGAAGGATAGAAATTCCACAAATTAACTTTTAACAATGCACACCTGTTAATTGAAATGCATTCCAGGTGACTACCTCATGAAACTGGTTGAGAGAATGTCAAGAGTGTGCAAAACTGTCATCAAGGCAAAGGGTGGCTACTTTGAAGAATCTAAAATATAAAATATACTTTGATTTGTTTAATACTTTTCTGGTTACTACACGATTCCACATGTGTTATTTCACAGTTTTGATGTCTTCACTATTATTCTACAATGTAGAAAATAGTACAAATAACGAAAAACCCTTGAATGAGTAGGTGTGTCCAAACTTTTGTACTGAATCTGTTATTCAATGCGTTTCTATTAGCTAATAGCAGTAATGCCAAATTCAATGTTTAAACCCCCCCAAAATAATTGGATATTTTTTGATACCTTAAGGGGTTTTAAAATTCAAAATCAAATAGCTAAATTATCTTTGGTATGACCATCTTAAAACAATTCCATATGTTAGCTTATGAGAATGAAAGATTTAGAACTCATGTTTGTCAGCTTCCGGCTTCCCCTGTTTGTCTCCTGGCCTCTAGAGGTCAGCTGTGTTCCCCTTTGCCTTAGTTCTTCCTCATGTGTCCTAATTAGCTTATCCAGGTCACCTGTGCCTTGTTTCCCCTTGTGTATTTTAGCTGTGTGTTTTCCCCTTGTTTGTCACTTGGTTATTGCGTCCTGACTGTGTGTCTCCTGCTTTGTCTCACCGTGTCTGTCCTAGTAAGTTTTTGAAGTTATCTTTAGTTTGTTTTTCTCCCCTCGTGGAGTTGTTTTGTTTTGCCTCCTGTTTTGTGAACATTAAATCTACTTGCCTGGAGTATTGCCTTGGGTGTTTCATTTGGGTCCTACAACATCTCCTCTGTGGCTAAGGGGTAGTACCCCCAGCTCTACACTTCTGAGACCGGAGTTCTAACCCGGATTGTGACAATGTTTCTATGTGAATTTGGTCAGGCCGCCCAATAAGTTATATATTGTAATTGTAAAGTACTTTTCAAACCGTTTGGATTAAAATTCATATTTTTCAAACCTTTTGGCATCAAATGTTTATAAAGGACCGAAAAAAATACTATGGTGATAGGTGAAGGGTTTCCTTTTAAATAACTATCAAATCAGTATAATTTTTTATCTAATTAGAAAATGTATTTTGCATTAACTTAAACCGCTGAAAATTGAGTATTGGCCATAGCTTAGCATAAACACACTGTAGGCCTCACATGACAGTGAAGATTACCCTGCAGTGTTTTCTCTACCAGGACGTCTCCTGGCCCGTACCGACGTCCGCATATTGACTATCCCTTAAAGAAGATGTTACCTAAGTACAGATGTTATTGGTTTATCTTAGCCGAGAACACGCTGTAGGCCTGACATGACATTTATGATTGGTGCTTCAACTTAAAATACATACATGTATCTCAACAGTTGAATTTGTTATCTAATGACAAAGTAGTCTCACCATTCATTACATAATGGAAACAAATATATTACCGTTTGTCACGATTGCTTGAACACATTTCTGGAATCAGGGTTCACTGTTGCAAAACAATTGATGTAGTTGTGCCTTTGCCAAAAACAACAAATAATGAGAGGATTTCTTTTGCTGTATTAACACCCCCTGAAAACTGAGATACAGGAAGTACAGGAAGCCTTCAGGAAGAATTCACATCCCTTTTCTTTTCCCACATTTTGTTGTTGGATAAGTTGCAGGGGTTTGATGGCACAAGCGGGAAGCCCAGACAACAGTGAGTTGCAGTATTCCAGACGGAAGAGGACACGTGCCTGTACTAGGAATTGCGCCACTTCCTGTGTACGGATGTTGTAGAGCATGAAGCTGCAGGAGCGGTCACTGCTTTGATGTTTACAGAGAACGACAGGGTGTTGTCCAGGGTCACACCAAGGTTCTTTGCACTCTGGGAGGGTGACACTGTGGAGTTGTCAACCGTGATGGAGAGGTCTTTGAGCAGGCAGGCTTTCTCGGGGAGGAAGAGCAGTTCCGTCTTGTCGAGGTTGAGCTTGAGGTGGTGGGCCGACATCCAAGCTGAGATGTCTACCAGGCACGCAGAGATGTGTGTCACCTTCTGGGTGTCAGAAGGTGGAAGGAGAAGAGTAGTTGAGTGTCATCCTCATAACAATGATAGGAGAGACCATGTGAGGATATGACGGAGCCGAGTGACTTTGTATAAAGAGTATAGATGAGAGGGCCTAGAACCGAGCCCTGGGGGACACCAGTAGTGACAGCACGAGGTGTAGACACAGATCCTCTCGACGTCACCTGGTAGTAGCGGCCTGCTAGGTAGGATGCAATCCAAGAGTGTGCATAGCCTGAGCATAGCCTGCCCTGAGAGGGTGGGGAGGAGGATCTGATGGTTCAAAGGCAGCGGATAGATCTAGGAGTATGAGAACAGAGGATAGAGAGTCAGCTTTGGCAGTTCGGAGAGCTCCGTGACACAGAAAAGAGCAGTCTCGGTTGAGTGACCCATCTTGAAGCCTGACAGGTTAGGGTCAAGAAGGTTGTTCTGAGAGAGATAGCAGGAGAGTTGGCTAGAGACGGCACGCTCAAGAGTTTTGGAGAGAAAAGAAAGAAGGGATACTGGTCTGCAGTTGTTGACATCGGAGGGATCGAGTGTAGGTTTTTTGAGGAGCGGTGCAACTCTCGCTCTCTTGAAGACGGAAGGGACATAACCAGCGGTCAAGGATGAGTTGATGAGCGAGGTAAGGTAAGGGCAAAGGTCTCCGGAATTGGTCTGGAGAAGAGAGGAGGGGATAGGCTCAAGCGGGCAGGTTGTTGGGCGGCCGGCCGTCACAAGTCACAAGATTTCATCTGGAGAGAGAGGGGAGAAAGAAGTCAAAGCATAGGGTAGGGCAGTGTGAGCAGGACCAGCGGTGTCATTTGACTCAATAAATGAGGATCAGATGTCGTCAACCTTCTTTTCAAAATGGTTGACGAAGTCATCCACAGAGAGGGAGGAGGGAGGGTGAGGAGGAGGAGGATTCAGCAGGGAGGAGAAGGTGGCAAAGAGCTTCCTAGGGTTAGAGGCAGAGGCTTGAAATTTAGAGTGGTAGAAAGTGGCTTTAGCAGCAGAAACAGAGGAAGAAAATGTAGAGAGGAGGGAGTGAAAAGATGACAGGTCCGCAGGGAGTCTAGTTTTCCTCAATTTCCGCTCGGCTGCCCGGAGCCCTGTTCTGTGAGCTCGGAATGAGTCATCAAGCCACGGAGCAGGAGGGGAGGACCGAGCCGGCCGGGAGGATAGGGGACATAGAGAGTCAAAGGATGCAGAAAAGGAGGAGAGGAGGGTTGAGGAGGCAGAGTCAGGAGATCGGAGGGAGAAGGATTTAGCAGAGAGAAGAGATGATAGGATGGAAGAGGAGAGAGTAGCGGAGAGAGAGAGAGAAGGTTGCGACGGCACATTACCATCTGAGAAGGGGCAGAGTGAGTAGTGTTGGAGGAGAGCAAGAGAGAAAAGGATACAAAGTAGTGGTCGGAGACTTGGAGGGGAGTTGCAGTGAGATTAGTAGAAGAACAGCATCTAGTAAAGATGAGGTCAAGTGTATTGCCTGTCTTTTGAGTAGTAGGGGGATGGTGAGAGGGTGAGGTCAAAAGAGGAAAGGAGTGGAAAGAAGGAGGCAGAGAGAAAATAGTCAAAGGCAGAGGTAGGGAGGATAAAGTCACCCAGAACTGTGAGGGGTGAGCCATCCTCAGGAAAGGAACTTATCAAGGCGTCAAGCTCATTGATGAACTCTCCAAGGGAACCTGGAGGGCGATAAATGATAAGGATGTTAAGCTTGAATGGGCTAGTGACTGTGACAGCATGGAATTCAAATGAGGAGATAGACAGATGGGTCAGGGGGAAAAGAGAGAATGTCCACTTGGGAGAGATGAGGATTCCTGTGCCACCGCCGCGCTGACCAGATGCTCTCGGGGTATGCAAGAACACATGATCAGACGAGGAAAGAGCAGTAGGAGTAGCAGTGTTTTCTGTGGTAATCCATGTTTCCGTCAGCGCCAAGAAGTCGAGGGACTGGAGGGTAGCATAGGCTGAGATTAACTCTGCCTTGTTGGCCGCAGAAAGGCAGTTCCAGAGGCTGCCGGAGACCTGGAACTCCACGTGGGTCATGCACGCAGGGACCACCAGATTAGAGTGGCAGCAGCCAAGCGGTGTGAAGCGTTGTATGGCCTGTGCAGAGAGGAGAGAACAGGGATAGACAGACACATAGTTGACAGGCTACAGAAAAGGCTACAATAATGCAAAGGAGATCAGAATAAAATTAACTAAACATCTGAAGAAGCGAGAGAGCGGGGCCTCCCTCACTTACCTTTCACTGAAAATCTCAAATATAACTCTCCCAACTTCCACTTTAGAAATTATAATTGTTGTAAACTACAGCGGTTCCATGTTTTCTAGGAATAGACTTTAACTTCGTTTATTCAGCTAGCTAACTTGGTACAGTATTCTTCCGTGAAAACCGCCCAGGGCACCGTATCCTATGATGCCATAGCTAACTAGCATGCTAGCATCCAATAACACATGGTTTAGCACCAATACTTGGTTACAAATTCCTTTCATAACACAGAAATAATTAAACGTTGGCTAGCTAGCACAAAGCTAGCTACACATGTGGACTACACATCTTGAATGTTCAGAAAGTGAAGCTTTCTCATTGACTAAAATGATATTGTGTTTAGGTGCTACAGTACTGCTAGCTGGTAGTGTTGGCTTGCTAGCAATGGCTGCGGTGTTGACTTTGTTGTGAAAAACGGCGTCGCTGCAAACGAATGTAGCTGGCTAGCTAACCTCGATAGTTTCTCTATACTACACCTTTATCTTTGATACAAAGACAACTAGCTAATATTACACTAATCAAATCGTTCCATTTTAATGTAATGTGTGTCATATTACCTGCGGAGCGAAGTACAGCATGACTACTCACTCCAACTCAATCAATTCTTACAAATATTCAATTTGTTTCAGAAACATTTACATTTTAGTCATTTAGCAGACGCTCTGGATAAGACTTACAGTTAGTGAGTGCATACATTATTATTTTTTATATTTATTTCATACTGCCCCCCCCCCGTGGGAATCGAACCCACAACCCTGGCGTTGCAAACGACATGCTCTACCAACTGAGCTACATCCCTGCCGGCCATTCCCTCCCCTACCCTGGACGACGCTGGGCCAATTGTGCGCCGCCCAATGGGTCTCCCGATGCAGTGCCTTAGACCACTGCGCCACTCGCCACCTGCAGGACGAGCAGTACACCCTCCCCTCACTTTGTGCTCCCCTCAAAGCTTAGGGGCAGCGCTCTCTCTCCTTCTCTCCTTTCCGACACATAATTAAAACAATTGATCAATTATCCAACACGAATTTAGAATGACAGTTGTGCTTCACGTTGAGTCTATCACTCGGATTTAAGACCCTCAACTTAGCACACACCGACACTGGCAGAATGTACACTACAAGTCAAACGTTTGGACACACCTACTCATTCAAGGGTTTTTCTTTATTTTTTCTATTTTTTACATTGTATAATAATAGTGAAGACATCAAAACTATGAAATAACACATATGGAATCATGTAGTAAACAAAAAAGTGTGAAACAAATCAAAATATATTTTATAATTGAGTTAATGACAGATCGGTATCTCAATGCATTTTTAATCTAAATTACAATACATTTCCCAGTGTACAGACCCCCACAATCAACCTGATACCCAAAATAAACAGTTTAGGGCAACCCTAAATCAATTTACGGGCACAGTTGATTACCCCCCTCCTTTCAGGCACTCATTCTTCTGACGTCTCTTCATTTTCTTCTTCAGATAGCGTTACAGTTCATCCTCACAATGGCACATATGTAACTCATGCCTGTCAAAGTGGATGGCCCTTGATAATGTCCCGATTCCAATATCTGGGGAACAATCTGATTTCCCAAGCAAACAAATCTCTCACCTGAGCCTCCACCGCCATTCTGTATGATCCATTATGTCCTGTCCACTTTCTGACCAGTACACCAGCAGCATGAGAGGAGTTTGGATGTGATCTCTCTCCATGCTCAGGACCCATGCCACACTCCTGCTGCCCGTACACAGGTTGCTGGCTCGGACTCAGGTCTCAAGTAGAAGTGGTGCAGGACAGGGCCGTAGTGAATGCCAGCAGGACAGGGCCGTAGTGAACGGCAGCAGGACAGGGCCGTAGTGAACGCCAGCAGGACAGGGCCGTAGTGAACTCCAGCAGGACAGGGCCGTAGTGAATGCCAGCAGGACAGGGCCGTAGTGAATGCCAGCAGGACAGGGCCGTAGGGAATGCCAGCAGGACAGGGCCGTAGTGAATGCCAGCAGGACAGGGCCATAGGGAATGCCAGCAGGACCGTAGTGAATGTTAGCAGGACAGGGCCATAGTGAACGCCAGCAGGACAGGGCCGTAGTGAATGCCAGCAGGACAGGGCCGTAGTGAATGCCAGCAGGACAGGGCCGTAAGGAATGCCAGCAGGACAGGGCCGTAGTGAATGCCAGCAGGACAGGGCCGTAGTGGATGCCATTGTCGCCATTACTTCAGCCGGTTAGAGGGGGTGAGGCTCACAATGTTCTCTGTCGAATTGTCCCTTCCATGCATCTAGATACCGTCTGTAGTCACTATCACCATAACTTCGAGAGAGGACAGACCAGAACAACAGTTTAAGGCATTTCTGATGCAGGAAATCATTTACATTTTTGTCATTTAGCAGACGCTCTTATCCAGAGTGACTTACAGTTAGTGAAAGCATACTTTTCATACTGGCCCCCCGTGGGAAACGAACCCACAACCCTGGCGTTGCAAGCGCCATGCTATACCAACTGAGCTACAGGGGAAATCCAGACAAATTATTCACCGCTTGACTAATTAATACATTCCCAATTTTCTTAATACAAAATTTCTAAGACGAACGTCAAAGAGAATAACAACACACTGTTGAAACCATTTTGCAAATTGTCTTATACTCCCTTATCATATTGGCGACCTCACCGCAGAATTACAGGGTCAGGTTAGAGGTTAGAGGGCTAACCCTTAGGGAGAACCATACAGCAGACCCAATCTGGTGAGATTTGTATTGAAACAAAGACAAAAACTAAACAACCAAAACAACACCAGCAATCCACTTCTTCATATTATACTTAAATCTCACCCAGTGTCTCTAGCCTTTCTAGTGAGGATGATCTCACCAGAAAGTCAGGACAGAGGTCATTCAACACCATTAAGTATTTTCTTTCCCCTTTCTTTCCCTGTACTTCAGACTACTTATTTAAAGACATTTTAAACATTCTGTGTACCAGGTTTACTTACATTGGCTTTCTCAGTACATTTCTTATCCGGAGAACTTCCATGTGTACAACCCAAAATTCGGACAATAGATACTTCAGAAAATGTCATTTGTGTGCCCTTTAAGGTGCATCCTTTATAACCCATGAAAAACCTACTAAAACCAAATTAAAAGACCCCACACAATTAAATCAGACCCGGTATTAACACCACTAACAAATATTCATAAATGGTGTGCTGGTGTGTGTGGAAAAAAACGTAGGGCAAAAACAAACAAATGGCCAGGCCTTACTTATTTGTGAGCTCCCTTTACGGCCGGATCCGGGTACCTTTATATTTATAAAACTGAATAATTTCACTAACTGCTCTCCCAAGACAACGGCCTCGGGAAACATTTCAAAGGGAGAGATAGGGAGGAGAAAATGTACATTTCGTTAGTATTCTCTATGCTGACAGGTTTTAAACCTACCATCAAAGCAGACGTGCACATTCTATCAATGTACTCACATACCCAGTCTTTTTGATGCTGAGTACATCTACTAATTTTGGTTTTATCGGTTTTGCTTTTCTGTTGATAGAACTCTGACATCAAAACGCTGGTGTATTGAGCTTTTGATGTATATTTTATGTTATTGTGCCAACTCACAATAGCATCTCTGAATTCTTTATTAGATTGGAATTTCCCGTTAGCAGGGAAATGCTGACCGATTTTATCCCGTTTGCAAAAATAATCCCATATTCCAGCCGAATTGGTAGAATGCTTGTGCACTTCTTGTAGTGCATCAATGGTTTTGCTATAGTTTTCCTCCTCTATTCCCCCTTTACGGGAGTGTCAGAAACCACAGATGCAATTTCAATGGTGGTTATTTCTGTGCCTCTCTTAACGGTGTCTAGGGTGTTTAGATTTCCTCACTCACGGCTCTAATACACGGCCTCTACTAACTATTTTCCAAGATAGGGATACCCACTTCCCCAGAGAGTAGTTATGGTATTTGTGCCTATTAATTGGTTACGGCACCTGATACCTTGTATTAGAACCAATACGGAAGCGTCTGCCAATTCACTACTGGAGAATACGGGAGACCTAATGTCTTATACCAGTGTCACGCTTCAAATATCACTGTTGTTGACAACACATATTCCCAAAATTATTCACAGTTGTCTTCCTATTTCCACAAAATCTGTCACGGTTCCCCGCCCCAATAGGGCATAAACCAACCTCTCTCCTTATTGCTCGTGCTAATACATACAAATCACTTTCAAACAATGTTCTAATATTCTTTTGCTTTTCCAACCATGGAGGGGGCCATCCTCCAGAACCTGGACTACTTTCCTACAACCTATCGTACGAGTACACAAGCATGACAATTTATCCATACACAAACTCACTCTACGGCCTCACGGCCACTGTGGCTGTGCTTTCACCCCCCTTACGGGTCTGGCCGAGAAACCCCCCCACTAGGGATTTACCCTCCGCAGGACCACCCTGTTCAGGATTTACCCTTTCAGGATTTACCCTCCACAGGGACCACCCTGTTGGGGACTTACCCATTCTGGGTTTACCCTCCGCAGGGACCACCCTGTTCGAGACTTACCCTTTATCTACGACCGGTCGTAAGACAATGGGACTTCCGAATAAGCTCAGGCTTTCTAGGTCCGTATTCTATTATTGTTCAGCCTACGACTCTCATCTCCCCAAGATGTCAAAATGAATTGTAACAGGTGTAGGAACTGTGACTACCTTGTTTTTTGTACCGGCTCCTGCTCCACTGATTCGGACTCTCCAGTTCGACTGTAAATCGTGGTGAATCCTGCTGACAACGCCACCTGTTAGGTTCTGACAAACATAGTAAAACTCATGGACGACTAGTAAAGCTCAAACCAAGTTTATTCAGTCTGTAATGGTGGACTTTCCCCACGATCACCATGATGAGAACATCTCTGAGCTCCTCCAGCATCCTGCTCTGAGCCAGGATATAGGCCTCCAGGCACCAGCCGTTCTTAAGAAACTCTTTGGACACCCATATCGTGTCCCTGATGTTGGAAAGGTGATCTTCACCTGCGATGAAGTCTCTGGCCTTGAAGCAGCAGCGGAGGACGTTGCACTCTGCCAACTGAGAGTCCAGCCTGTTCAACAGGGCAGTTTCTACCCACTTGTAGTCGTTGTTGATGAAGGATGTTAGGTTCTGACAAACAGAGTAAAACTCACGGACGACTAGTAAAGCTCAAACCAAGTTTATACACCCAATGGGTCAAACAGCTGAAAAGACAAAGACATGTTTCCACCAGCACAAGTATTTATTTACCCTCCTATTAAGCGGAGTCAACTCCTTGCACATCTAGACAGACAATACGTCTCTCTTACTAGGCAGGAACTTAAGTGGTGGGTGTGTAATAGAACTGTTCCTTGTCACTTCATCTGACCCGACCTCGGCCCGAATTTCTCATTCCTCCTTACTCCACGGCTGTCCTACCTTATCAGTGACTGAAACCAGACTGTTGCCCTTTGCCCCTCTCCATAGGAGCCATGGGATTTAACAATACCATGTTTTAACAGAATGTAAGCACTCTGCACTCCCACTTCCTCACTCAGTAACTTTCCATACACCTAGTTGTTATCCCTCCATTGACCCCAACATATACATTCATTTTACATGTAAAGTAATCAATAAGTTCTAATATGGTAACATGAATAAGTATATTTCAAGCTAGAATCCTACAAGCATAAGTAAGCGTCGTACTTAAATTAGTTAACCTATTGTTTTGAATGTTCAGTATGATAATACTGTTAGCAAAGCCTAAGAGGCCCTCTAATGATGATCATATTATCATCCAAACGAAGAAGTGGCAGGTTTGGTAGTGGTGCAAGGTAACCATATGTACCTAGTTCCCGAACATTGTCAAATGTGTAAGACCAAAAAACAACCTCCTGTCAATCTGGTTAATTGTCTTTTGTGCTAATGTTATGTCCTCAACCTCTCTTAGTGGACGGAATACTGCATATCGCAAAGTAAATATAAGGTATTTGGACAAATCTAAAATCTTGACACCACTATTCTTGAGGCCTTCGAATGTTTGCAGGTTTGGGTCTTTGACGTTGCTGAAACCAAATTATTTTCCCATGGTGTGTGTTTCAAAATAATATGGTGAAATTTGGTTCCTTGGTTTGCATTGAGAAACAATGTTGCCTTGTCCACATTGAATCCAGTCAAAACCATTCTGAGTCATACCATATACAGTAGATATATTATTTTCAAGTTGAGCAACCGAAAGTGTTTACCTTGAAAGCCAAGTAATAATAATAATATGCCATTTAGCAGACGCTTTTATCCAAAGCGACTTAGTCATGTGTGCATACATTTTTCAAACTGGCCCCCCGTGGGAATCGAACCCACAACCCTGGCGTTGCAAGCGCCATGTTCTACCAACTGAGCTACAGTTTTTTTTTGTGCAGAAGATCTACAGGCATTTTTGAGAGAAGGAGTTCCATCCTCCAAGGCCGACGGTCTGGCGTAGGGCTCGTTTAGGGCCAAAGTAGTGGGATGGGGTGGTTGGTTTTGGGGGTAGTGTGCAGGTGCAGGGTTAGATGGTGGTGCAATTTAAAATGTTCCCCTTTTCCCTTTTTTTTGGTGACAAATGTGCAATCCTCACTCCGACCTGTGAAAGGCAGCAATACGTTTAGTCTGCCGGAAATTCACACAAAGAAGAATAAGGGCTGTCCACCATGTCTCCTATCCTGAGGAGGTGAGAAGAGTGGAAGTAGTGACATTGAAGAAATAATGGTAGTAGGAGTAGAGACACCAGTGAATATTCCTTGTCATCAGAGGGATCCTGACATGTTGCATGTTAAGAAGGGGGCATTTTTAGTGTTTATTGCATTGGTTATCAACTGCACAGCGCAAACAGAGTGAAAATAGGAGAAAATAGGAGTGCGGTTGAATTTTTTTGGGGGACTCAGGGATTTTAGCAGAGGCATTACAAGGAAACCATCGATGAATGCTCTGTCCTCACAGGCATCTGTGCCTGTGTAGGGATGTGATTTTAACTGTGAAGGAGTGGGATGTTTTCTTATGGATTTCTTGTATTTTGTATGATATTGGCCCAACCTTCCCGCAATGGAATATTGTTTCACTACCCAGTACAATAGGTGGCGGCAATACACCAATAGGTTGTAGTCTGCCCTAAAACCTCAAAGAAGAAGAAGAAGAAAGTGACGTAATCGTTTGTGCTGCTTGTACTATTCACACCGGCTTGGGTTTTTTTTTGCTCTGTACCGTTTTTGACAGTCACCAAAGCGTGGAATCATCATGGTGCTCGATTTAGACCAATTTCGAACCGATAAAGGCGGTGATCCTGAAGTAATCAGAGAAACTCAAAGGAAAAGGTTCAAAGATGTGTCACTTGTGGATAAACTAGTACGCGCAGACACAGAATGGAGAAAATGTAAGTTCCGACTAACGTTAGCATTAATTGAATCGGATGGTGGTGTCCATCCACATGGCTTGCTAGCTTCATGCACTTATTATAGGTACTTAAAAGCCGACCTTGTAGTCACCCAGATAACAATTAAAAAATTCAAGCATAATACGTCAGTTCACGTTTTTAGATAATTCACTATAGCTACCTGGATATTCTCAGCTAAACTAGCTAGTTGGTAGCCTGCGTTAGCTAGCTAGTTAGCCACCGATAGTATGTAAATGGATATGTATAGCCAGTTAGCTATCTAGCTACGTTAGTTAGCTAGTAGGTAGCTAGTTAACGAACCACTTGGCGTACAACCAATAACAATCTTCTTTCCCATATCTTTAGTTAGGTTATACCTGATATGTCGTTCATTGTTGTCTAACATTAATTTAGGTAACTAAAACAATGTATGGTTTTGTAGCTAAACTATCGAGGAAAAGCCAAACGATGGCTAGCTACGTCATCCTATTCACACTGACTGTAGCTACAATCTGATGCAATCCCCATCCAACATACCCCATAGCAAATGCATCAAAAACTCGCTCCTCTCAGCGGCCCACAGCTGTTATTGGGTCATGGCTTGAAGGGATCCAGCTTTTGTCAGAATTTACTTTTCGTAGTAGGTTTAGGATAATTTTCGCAGCAGGTTAGGATAATTAGGTTAAGGTTAGGAAAAGGTTTAGGGTTAGCTAAAATGCAAAAAAAAAAAAACTTTTGGTGTAAATCTGACAAACTGGATCCCATCAATACATGACCCTGTTATTGGTACAAGATGGAAAATAACATGGATGCAGATTTGACTGAGCTTTAACATTAGACTACTCAAATCTACATTGTTATGGTTACCGGGCTCGCTTCATTGTTGCCTGTCAACGTTATAGCTACTTGTGACACCTAGGCGCAAGACATAAACACCATTTATATTGATTCATGACATGCATATGATGCTGACCCTTGCCCTTTCCATGCTCACCAGGTCGTTTCACTGCCGACAACCTCAACAAGGCAAAGAATTTATGCAGCAAGACAGTTGGAGAGAAAATGAAGGTACATCCTGTGAAACTGCTGGTGAACAATATAGGCTTTACAAAACCTACATGGCTACCTGTTTCCCCCCCCATCAGTCTGAAAGCATTATGTTCTATTCTATGTGCAGATAGTTTCTTTCTATCCATTCACCCTGTTCTGTGCCTTTTCTGTTTACAGAAGAGGGAGCCAGTTGGGGATGATGATGATTCTGTCCCAGATGACGCCCAGAACTTGGAGACCCTAACTGCAGACACGCTATCGGTAGGTCAGCTCGCTAGCCAGCAGTTCATCTATATGCTGGTTGACTGCTTTATGGTAGATTCTATTGGACTTGTGGGTCCCATACTCATGGGTATGTTTCATGTCTCTTTCCCCCCCTTTTTCTAGCCCCTCACGGTCACCCAGATCAAGAAGGTCCGTCTGCTTGTGGACGAGGCAGTGCAGAAATCTGACGGTGAGAGGGTAAAGCTGGAGGAGGAGCGCTTTCAATACTTGCGAGAGATCGGGAACCTCCTACATCCATCTGTGCCCATTAGTAATGATGAGGTGGGTGTTGTGGAATTTGAATTTCTATCAGCAATAGGGAGGGGAATGAAAGTACACATTGCCTCTGGGAGAAAATGCAAATTCGGATGCCTTTGTCCACTGTCTCTGTCTCATGAATGAATTTTGTTTTGCCTCTCTGTTGTTTACTTGTCTACTCTGTAATTTACCTCGTCGATCTCTCCTTGCCAGGATGCTGATAACAAAGTTGAGCGCACCTGGGGAGACTGTACTGTGCAGAAGAAGTATTCCCACGTAGACCTGGTAGTCATGATCGATGGCTACGACGGAGAGAAAGGAGCTATAGTGGCTGGGAGCCGTGGCTACTTCCTCAAGGCATGTTCTTAGTTACACACTGTCACATGGAGCCAATACTCACAGGCAGATTTATACCCGCTGTAATTCCATTCAACTCGGTGTGTATCCTTAATAGTTATCTTTACTGACTGTTCCCTTTTTCTGTTTTAGGGGCCACTGGTTTTCCTGGAGCAGGCATTGATCAATTATGCTCTGCGGATGCTCCACAGCAAGAACTACGAAATGCTCTACACCCCCTTCTTCATGAGGAAAGAGGTCATGCAGGAGGTGGCCCAGCTCAGCCAGTTTGATGATGAACTTTACAAGGTATGATGGATTTGAAACGAATCCTCCTTCCATTCATATTGCGGGATAGGGCATGTTAAGACAAATATGTAGATTTTATGTTAATTTTGATATGTGGGTGTTTTTTGTAATGTATTCACTCCTCCTTCCCTGCTTGTCTCTCAGGTGATTGGGAAGAGCAGTGAGAAGTCTGAGGACACGGCCATAGATGAGAAGTACCTGATTGCCACCTCGGAGCAGCCCATCGCAGCCTTCCTGAGAGACGAGTGGCTGAAGCCAGAGGACCTGCCCATGCGCTACGCCGGCCTCTCCACCTGCTTCAGACAGGAAGTGGGTTCCCACGGCCGTGACACCCGAGGCATCTTCAGGGTGCACCAGTTTGAGAAGGTCAGTGGACATTTTCTCAAAGTAGACATGGTGGGTGTGTCAAGGTCAGTGTAGAAAAGGCCACAGCTTTGTTATAGTGCTTTGCATTTATAGGCCTAATTGGAGAAGGATAAAGTCCTGTTATTATTGATAATTTACTGATCATGTCAAGCGATACACATTTTCCAGAACAGGTCATTGTTTGTTTGGGTGGGCCTTTGCTAATGATTTTGAAATGCTAATCAACCCCCCCACCCCCCAGATAGAGCAGTTTGTTTTTGCCTCTCCTCATGACAACAAGTCCTGGGAGATGATGGATGAGATGATTGGGACTGCTGAGGAGTTCTACCAGACACTAGGGATCCCCTACCGCATCGTCAACATAGTCTCAGGTAGGTCCTGCAGATAGTCCTCCCCAACACGTCTCTTCCTCTCTGGGACAGAGGCTTAATGATCAATTGCGTATGGCAAATCCATACGCGGTTGGCCAAAATATATTTTTGTTTAGGATCTTCCTGAAATTAAATCCATAGAAAGGTCCTTTTTGGAGGAAGGATGATTGGCAGACCTTTTGGAGTCCAAAATGATTATTGAGAAATAATTGATTGAAGTTGGGAATTACCCAGGGTTTCTGTAAGACAACAAAACAATGAGGCTGTAGTTGCAACAAATCCTGTCTTGGTGTCATTTGAAACCTTACCGTGTGCTCTGAAATACGAGTTGTGTTAGATTAAAGGGATAGTGCAAGATTCTGTGTGCAGTTTAAAGGGAGTTGAGGGTAGTTTTGTGCGCCAATGCTAACTAGCGTTAGCTCAATGACTGGAAGTCCAGTGTTTCTCCTCTGAATTGTTTCCAGCAGTGGTGGCAAAGGTAGGGGGGCGGGTGGGTGCATTGTTGCTACTAGCGTTAGTGCAATGACATGTTAGCTGTTCCCATAGACTTCCAGTCATTGTGCTAAAGCTACTAAGCATTGGCTCGCGAAACCGCGTTCAACTTACTTCAAACTGCACGCCGGGCCATACCTAGTGTTCAAACCATACATTGGTATCCATAAGTCAATCTGACTCTGGGTAAGCAAAATAGGGCTTAAAAGTCCAATGCAGCTGTTTTTATCTCAATATCAAATAATTTCTGGGTAACAATTTAAGTACCTTACTGTGATTGTTTTCAATTAAAATGATCAAAAAGAAACAAAAGTAGCTTCTTAGCAAAGAGCAATTTCTCAAGCAAGAATTTTGCTAGGACTGTGGGAGTGGTCTGAGTGGGGACGGAAAAACTGAAACCTAGCTGTTATTGGCAGAGAGGTTTGAAACTCTTTCTTATTGGTCTAAACTAATTTACCGCCAAAGCTCCATCCCACCAAAACAGGCTGACATTTCAGGTAGTCTTTTCAAACAGCTCTTCCACTATAAGGCATAATTATTCTCACAATTTCACAGTATTATTCCAACCTCAATGTGTGTAAATATAGAAAAGACACAAGGAAATCACGTTTTTTGACTGCACTGGGCCTTTAAAGGGATACTTTGGGTTTTTGGCAATGAAGCCCTTTCTACTTCACCAGAGTCAGATGAACTCTGCATCCAGTATGAAGGAAGTTGGAGGTAGTTTCACGAGCCAATGCTAACTAGCTTTAGTGTAATAACCGGAAGCCTATGGTATCCACGAGTTCATCTGATTCTTGGGAAGTAGAGAAGGGCTTCATTGCCAAAATCTCTACGTATCCCTTTAATTGCCAGAATCTCTACGTATCCCTTTAATTGCCAGAATCTCTACGTATCCCTTTAATTGCCAAAATCTCTACGTATCCCTTTAATTGCCAAAATCTCTACGTATCCCTTTAATTGCCTGAATCTCTACATTTCCCTTTAATTGCCAGAATCTCTACGTATCCCTTTAATTGCCAGAATCTCTACGTATCCCTTTAATTGCCAGAATCTTACACTATTCATTTGACTAACCATCACTCATAAACGTTAACTTGCCGTTTTTAATAAGAACTTTCACATTGTAAGGTATTACAATGACCTTGTATCCTGTGTGATTTATGTGACACATAACAGACATTTCCCTTGCAAGCTGTTTTTGGATGTCTTACTAGTTACAGTGGGGAGAACAAGTATTTGATACACTGCCGATTTTGCAGATTTTCCTACTTACAAAGCATGTAGAGGTTTGTAATTTTTTATCATAGGTACACATCAACTGTGAGAGACGGAATCTAAAACAAAAATCCAGAAAATCACATTGTATGATTTTTAAGTAATTAATTTGCATTTTATTGCATGACATAAGTATTTGATACATCAGAAAAGCAGAACTTAATATTTGGTACAGAAACCTTTGTTTGCAATTACAGAGATCATACGTTTCCTGTAGGTCTTGACCAGGTTTGCACACACTGCAGCAGGGATTTTGGCCCACTCCTCCATACAGACCTTCTCCAGATCCTTCAGGTTTCGGGGCTGTCGCTGGGCAATACGGACTTTCAGCTCCCTCCAAAGATTTTCTATTGGGTTCAGGTCTGGAGACTGGCTAGGCCACTCCAGGACCTTGAGATGCTTCTTACGGAGCCACTCCTTAGTTGCCCTGGCTGTGTGTTTCGGGTCGTTGTCATGCTGGAAGACCCAGCCACGACCCATCTTCAATGCTCTTACTGAGGGAAGGACGTTGTTGGCCAAGATCTCGCGATACATGGCCCCATCCATCCTCCCCTCAATACGGTGCAGTCGTCCTGTTCCCTTTGCAGAAAAGCATCCCCAAAGAATGATGTTTCCACCTCCATGCTTCACGGTTGGGATGGTGTTCTTGGGGTTGTACTCATCCTGCTTCTTCCTCCAAACACGGTGAGTGGAGTTTAGACCAAAAAGCTCTATTTTTGTCTCATCAGACCACATGACCTTCTCCCATTCCTCTGGATCATCCAGATGGTCATTGGCAAACTTCAGACGGGCCTGGACATGCGCTGGCTTGAGCAGGGGGACCTTGCGTGCGCTGCAGGATTTTAATCCATGATGGCGTAGTGCGTTACTAATGGTTTTCTTTGAGACTGTGGTCCCAGCTCTCTTCAGGTCATTGACCAGGTCCTGCCGTGTAGTTCTGGGCTGATCCCTCACCTTCCTCATGATCATTGATGCCCCACAAGGTGAGATCTTGCATGGAGCCCCAGACCGAGGGTGATTGACCGTCATCTTGAACTTCTTCCATTTTCTAATTATTGCGCCAACAGTTGTTGCCTTCTCACCAAGCTGCTTGCCTATTGTCATGTAGCCCATCCCAGCCTTGTGCAGGTCTACAATTTTATCCCTGATGTCCTTACACAGCTCTCTGGTCTTGGCCATTGTGGAGAGGTTGGAGTCTGTTTTATTCAGTGTGTGGACAGGTGTCTTTTATACAGGTAACGAGTTCAAACAGGTGCAGTTAATACAGGTAATGAGTGGAGAACAGGAGGGCTTCTTAAAGAAAAACTAACAGGTCTGTGAGAGCCGGAATTCTTACCGGTTGGTAGGTGATCAAATACTTATGTCATGCAATAAAATGCAAATTAATTACTTAAAAATCATACAATGTGATTTTCTGGATTTTTGTTTTAGATTCCGTCTCTCACAGTTGAAGTGTACCTATGATAAAAATTACAGACCTCTACGTGCTTTGTAAGTAGGAAAACCTGCAAAATCGGCAGTGTATCAAATACTTGTTCTCCCCACTGTATATGTCTGAGCCTCTGTGTCTGTCTGCTCCAACCCAGGTGCTCTGAACCATGCAGCCAGTAAGAAGCTGGACTTGGAGGCCTGGTTCCCAGGCTCCGCAGCCTTCAGAGAGCTGGTCTCCTGCTCCAACTGTTTAGACTACCAGGCCCGTCGGCTGCGTATCCGCTACGGACAGACCAAAAAGATGATGGACAAGGTGAGAATGCCCAGTCTTTACATAGAATACCCCCCGGATTTGCTTCCATAATCAAAGTCGTGGTAAGATGGAATATTTGATATTTGAACCAGTTTTAAAACCACACTTCCTGTGTTCTTCAGGCTGACTATGTGCACATGCTCAACGCAACCATGTGTGCCACCACACGTGTAATGTGTGCTATCCTGGAGACGTACCAGACCGAAGAGGGTGTCATCATTCCAGAGGTACTCCGGAACTTCATGCCTCCAGGTGAGCCATAGTATTCTTTTTAACAGGTTTTGTGAAGGGGCCTGCAATACTTGTGCCCTATGCATGGAAGATGGCGGTCATGAAAGGTTGTCTTTCTCACAGAGTACTTATTTTACTAAATGTCCCTAGATTTATAGTTGTTTTTATGCGTATTTGATGACTAGTATTGCCATGAAAGCTGTGTGTGGATGTAATTTTCTTTCCTCTTCTATAAATGTTCTTAGGTATGACCGAGATGTTGAAGTTTGTGAAGCCTGCCCCTATTGACGTGGAGATGTCCAAGAAGCAGAAGAAGCAGCAGGATGGCGGGAAGAAGAAGAAGCAGGGAGGTGGAGACCAGCTCCAGAACCAAGTGGAGAACATGTCTGTCAATAATAATAATGATTCTTAGACGTCATCATCATCCCAGTCCTTATGCTCCCTTCACTTGTTATCACAGAGCCCTGTTCTACTGTAGAACCAGAGTACTAACTGAAAGATGAACTGGAAAAGGGAAAGAGGCTGTTAACAGCTTGGGGGGCAATGGTAATGTTAGGTCTGCTGCATGCAATTATGGTCAATGTAAGATCCAAACAATGTCTATCAAGTCAGATCTCTGGAATTCTGTGAAATTTCATTTGAGGCACTCTTGCGACATCTTGTATTCAAGTTGATGTATAAAAGGTGCTTTAAGAAAATACGGTTGCTTTCATGTTCCAAACTAAATTGTAATTATTTTACTGCATATCACCATAGATTACACACACTGGACTATGTCTGTTTTGGGCTTTCTGTGACCCCCTCTCCCCCAAACCTCCCCATTGTTGCTTGCCTTGAGGTCATTTGCTTCTAATTCCGTCTGTATCTACTATTGTAAGACGAGGCATTGATAAAGTGGTGCACTGTAACAATACAAGATCTGAATGACTCTTTCCTAATGTTTATTTTTTTCTCCAATGACATGAGAGATGTTAGTGCCTGCAATAGCGATATCTGCAAACCATCAGATAGCGTCTGAACTGAAGGATATAAGATGAATGGCAATAAGGGATAATTTCATTTTGGTTAGTCGTTTACCTCCCTAGACCTTACACGCAAAGCAAACTCCCCACCTGAAGTTGAACAACTACAACAGTGTGGAGTTATTTAAAAAGGGTAAGATCACACATTTAACAAGAGTTTTGTTATTGAGTAAAGGTGCTTTGCACGTCATTTATGCCCAGGGATCATGAGAACCAGTTGATTTAGTGGTGTAATATCCTGAAACACTCTACTTTCGTCTGTTGTTCAAGGAGCACAGCCCTGCCACAGCCAGAGTAAAGATGAGGGATATCTCTGACTGTGATAATGAAAGCAGTTAAAGTGCACACTTAGAGGTTTGAAACATAACTGACGTCAAAACAGCATGCATAATGTTATACTAATCAATGAATATATTTGTCCTAATGCAATATATATATCTATTAGTTGCTCTGCTATTGTTATTGAGGGTGGGAGAGAAAAAAATCTCAATTGATTTTGTGAATGTTTTTGCCCTCTGTGACTGGCACTTTTGGTGTGTGTAAGTTTCTGGGTCGTGTTGATGAAGCCGTTCAGAGCCTGAAGGTAAGCATTTTTCTTTGTCTAATGTTAGATTACTAGTGTGTCATTGAAGTACTGTATGACTTGACAAAGTACGATTGGTTTGTCAGTGGTGGAAAAAGTACTCAATTGTCATACTTGAGTAAAAATAAAGATACCTTAATAGAAAGTCACCCAGTAAAATACTACTTGAGTGAAAGTCTAAAAGTATTTGGTTTTAAATATACTTAAGTATCAAAAGTAAAAGTATAAATCATTTCAACTTTCTTATATTAAGCAAACCAGACAGCACAATTGTCTCTTTTTTTTTACGGATAGCCAGGGGCACACCAACACTCAGACATAATTTACAAACAAAGCATGTGTGTTTAGTGAGTCTGCCAGATAAGAGGCAATAGGGATGACCAGGAATGTTCTCTTGATGTGTGTGAATTGGACCATTTTCCTGTCAAAATGTAACGAGTACTTTTGGGTGTCAGGGAAAATGTATGGAGTAAAAAGTACATTATTTTCATTAGGAATGTAGTGAAGTAAAGGTTGCCATAAATATAAATAGTAAAGTACAGATACCCCCAAAAAACTATTTAAGTAGTACCAGGGACGGCCTGTTCAATAGGGCGATATGGGCGACGCACTGCCAAACGGGAAAAGGAAGGGATTTTTTTTCTAATCAATTATATCACGGCAACAGTAGTTATCAGTGTTCTAATCTGATCTGACTGCCACTAAATGTCAAATCAGGCTAAAGTCGTGCTTCAAATGGCCCCGCCCGTTTTTGGGGCGATTTCAGTCAGGTTGAAAATCGCCCAGAAGTCTCTCATAGCCTGTCATGTAAAATCTATTTTTTCAAATTTCAAAGCTTTCAATACAATCTCTATGGGTGTCTGTGGGCTTGCACTTACGCGCTTTCGTCATACGTGACGTAACCATGAACGTAACTAAGAAAATAGCGGCTAGCAGCGTCTCTGTTGCGACCTGCAGTGTGGCGTTATCTTATGTTTTTAATTTGTACACTTAGTGGCGTTATTTTATGTTTTTAATTTGTACACTTAGTTTACAAACATTCTGCCAACCATGGATTTCCAGTGGTGGGTTTTGGACTGATCTTGTTGATCGTGTACATACCCGCTACGAACGGACTAAATAATGAAAACGCTGCTGGCAGCGGAATCCAATACAGCTGGGAGACTTGGCTGGATGACAGAGTCCCGGACAGAGAAGTGGAGCCGGCTGGCTTCACCCTGGTCAGAGCGGACCGCGATCTGACAGTCACAGGGAAAATCGATCCTGGTAAGAGAGCGACTCTGTACCCCCGACATTGAACTGCTTTCTGTGTCACTGCGACCTTACTATCTGCCCCGTGAGTTCCCCCAATTGTTTGTTACCGTTGTGCAGGGACGGCCTGTTCAATAGGGCGATATGGGCGACGCACTGCCAAACGGGAAAAGGAAGGGATTTTTTTTCTAATCAATTATATCACGGCAACAGTAGTTATCAGTGTTGTAATCTGATCTGACTGCCACTAAATGTCAAATCAGGCTAAAGTCGTGCTTCAAATGGCCCCGCCCGTTTTTGGGGCGATTTCAGTCAGGTTGAAAATCGCCCAGAAGTCTCTCATAGCCTGTCATGTAAAATCTATTTTTTTCAAAGCTTTCAATACAATCTCTATGGGGGTCTGTGGGCTTGCACTTACGCGCTTTCGTCATACATGACGTAACCATGAACGTAACTAAGCAAATAGCGGCTAGCAGCGTCTCTGTTGCGACCTGCAGTGTGGCGTTATCTTATGTTTTTAATTTGTACACTTAGTGGCGTTATTTTATGTTTTTAATTTGTACACTTAGTTTACAAACATTCTGCCAACCATGGATTTCCAGTGGTGGGTTTTGGACTGATCTTGTTGATCGTGTACATACCCGCTACGAACGGACTAAATAATGAAAACGCTGCTGGCAGCGGAATCCAATACAGCTGGGAGACTTGGCTGGATGACAGAGTCCCGGAGAAGTGGAGCCGGCCGGCTTCACCCTGGTCAGAGCGGACCGCGATCTGACAGTCACAGATCGATCCTGGTAAGAGAGCGACTCTGTACCCCCGACATTGAACTGCTTTCTGTGTCACTGCGACCTTACTATCTGCCCCGTGAGTTCCCCCAATTGTTTGTTACCGTTGTGTACTGTTGATAATCACAAGTTTACTGGAGAACTGAGACCAAGTAGAGACTTTGGACAGGGTGGATATGGTATAATAAAGGCAGTTTATTCAGAGGTAAAGATATCTGGAATCGCGTGCACGGACTCGTTCGTCAAACTCTTAGGGAGCTATCTGAAGAGAGCCCCGAAAACATTGTGTGCAGACATTTTATACAATAAATGATGTAGGTTGAATCTGTAGTTCTGATCTTCTGATTGGTCCTGATGAGTTGGGCGAGGTCCCCTCCACTGTTGCATTGGCTCTGAGTCGGGTTCTCTGTCTTCAAATGTTCAGCCTAAAGAGAGGGGATTTTTGTTGTGTGTGTGTGTGTGTGTTTAACAGTGATGATGTGTGTGTGTGTGTGTGTTATCAGTGATGATGTGTGTGTGTGTGTGTGTGTGTGTGTGTGTGTGTGTGTGTGTGTGTGTGTCCTCAGAGCAAGAACTCGTGAGTTGGAAGAACTGAGAGACCTATGGCGTGGGTGTTGTCCTTGGCCACCTGCTGACAAGGCTGACAAGATAGGACTCTTTTGTCCATTGTTATAGGATAGGAACAGCATTGATTGAAAACAAACGCCCAACACAAAATGGGTCATGCACAAGATTTTAGTCAGACCAAGCTATAACATTATATATTTACTACGACAGTACATTCAACCAAAAGCTAATATAACAAAGGCATCAGAGATTATTTATAATCTGTCACAGAAACTGGAATCCATCTCCCCAGATCAGTCAATAAATGCTTCTGGTATTGACTTATATGCTGCCCCTGTCTTCATGTTGTTGCTGGACATATCTTTTTTTAAATGTGTGTAGGTCACCTAAATCATCAGAAAAATTGCCCCTCCTGAGAATTTTTTCAGGAGCCGCCACTGAGTAGTACTTAAAATTATTTTTACATAAGTACTTTACACCACTGGATTTTGTAGATAATATATTATCATTTTTCAAGGCACATGAAAGACAAGCAATTATATCAGCATCTTTAACTAACACGGTTTCAATGAACAGTGTTTCAAAAGATCAGATTGATTTAAATATTCATTTTCAGTGGTTGAGCAAGGCCCTGTCCTTTGCCCTCCATTAGATGCCTGACACGGAGTCGACAGAAAAGCTGCAGAATAAGAGCAAGTGTTTGTTTTTGTCCATGAGCGGGATTGACATTTTAGAGCACAAAACCAAGGTGAGAACCTAGGGTCCGAGTCCAACTCCAAGGGAAGAAGAACCTAGCGTCCAACTTCAAGGTAAGAGCCTACCCTGTAAGCAGAATTACGTAGAAAATACATAAATCAAGGCGGGGCCGGACCAGACCAAATCGGAACATCTATATTTGGGCCGGATCGGATGTCTGTGGACGTCAGTAATTGGTTCAGATTTGTTTCGGACCAGACCAAAAATCTATGTCCGTGGACGTTGACATCAAGGACTACACCAAAAAAAGATGCTGCCTGACGTCAAATGCTTAACATTTACATTTACGTCATTTAGCTGACGCTCTTATCCAGAGCGACTTACATTATTATTTTCATACTGGCCCCCCGTGGGAAACAAACCCACAACCCTGGCGTTGCAAACACCATGCTCTATCAACTGCGCTACCTCCCTGCCTGCAATTCCCTCCCTTACCCTGGACGACGCTGGGCCAATTGTGCGCCGCCCCATTGGTCTCCCGGTTGCGGCTGGCTGCAGCAGAGCCTGGATTCAAACCAGGATCTCTAGTGGCACAGCTAGCACGTGCCTTAGACCACTGCGCCACTCGGGAGATTCGGGAGACTTAATGCGTAGGGTCCAACTCCAAGGGAAGAGGCTCCAACTCCAAGGTGAAAGGCTCCAACTCCAAGGGAAGATGGAGGGAAACTGCTTCATTGTGAAGTCTAAAAAGGACATGTACACTTGGTTTACAGAAGTAATTGGGCCCCTTACATGTTTACGTGTTTCTATGTTGTGTAATACAACTGCACACTCCCCCATCCTCCCTCTTCCAATAATCTTCCATTCGCTTTCGCTTTCGCTTTTTATCACTTTCGTCTTGTGTTCCCTAGTTTATGCTGTACACATGCCCCCTCTCCTCTGTGTCCTTCTGTGCCGTCCTCCCGACCCCACCCAAAGGCCTTTGGCTTTGTGGCTAAACACCCAGCTGCAGATATGTACAACTTTTACCTGCTCCAGAGCAAGACATTTGTGAGTAGAGTGAAATCATTGTCTTGATTTCAGGGCACATCACTAAAAACATCCATGGGTTGGACATCTCTAACTTTTTTTTATTTTCTTGCTCCTCTCCCCAGTCTCACCTGCTGGTGTTCATTATCAGAGATGCGTTACGGAGAGAGAGGAGTCTCAGAGGAGAGCGGTAGGATCTGATTGTGGAGATGCTGAGCCACAAGATTGGATTGAAGAGACTTAGTTGGTATAAAACTAATAACAGTTTTTTAGTTGTGTCAACTGTTTGTTTTTATACGGTGTATTTCACAATTCAATATTTTTAGTCCTACAGAGGTAGAATGCTATGCTGAGGATGAGACTCAGTGCATCAGGAGATGTCAGTGAGGAAGCAGTAGACATATACACACACATCAAATCAAATCAAATTGTATTGGCCACATGCACCGAATACAACAGGTGCAGACATTACAGTGAAATGCTTACTTACAGCCCTTAACCAACAGTGCATTTCTTTTTAACAAAAAAAGTAAAAATAAAACAACAACAAAAAAAAGTGTTGAGAAAAAAAGAGCAGAAGTAAAATAAAATAACAGTATGGAGGCTATATATACAGGGGGGTACCGGTGCAGAGTCAATGTGCGGGGCCACCGGCTAGTTGAGGTAGTTGAAGTAATATGTACATGTGGGTAGAGTTAAAGTGACTATGCATAAATAATGAACAGAGTAGCAGCAGCGTAAAAGGATGGGGTGGGGGGGCAGTGCAAATAGTCCGGGTAGCCATGATTAGCTGTGCGGTAGCAGAGAGAACAGTCTATGACAAGGGTGGCTGGAGTCTTTGACAATTTTGAGGGCCTTCCTCTGACACCGCCTGGTATAGAGGTCCTGGATGGCAGGAAGCTTGGCCCCAGTAATGTACTGGGCCGTACGCACTACCCTCTGTAGTGCCTTGCGGTCGGAGGCCAAGCAGTTGCCATACCAGGCGGTGATGCAACCAGTCAGGATGCTCTCGATGGTGCAGCTGTAGAATTTTTTGAGGATCTGAGGACCCATGCCAAATCTTTTCAGTCTCCTGAGGGGGAATAGGCTTTGTCGTGCCCTCTTCACGACTGTCTTGGTGTGTTTGGACCATGATAGTTAATTGGTGATGTGGACACCAAGGAACTTGAAGCTCTCAACCTGTTCCACTACAGCCCCGTCGATGAGAATGGGGGCGTGCTCAGTCCTCTTTTTTTTCCTGTAGTCCACAATCATCTCCTTTGTCTTGGTCACGTTGAGGGAGAGGTTGTTGTCCTGGCACCACACGGCCAGGTCTCTGACCTCCTCCCTATAGGCTGTTTCGTCGTTGTCGGTGATCAGGCCTACCACTGTTGTGTCGTCGGCAAACGTAATGATGGTGTTGGAGTCGTGCCTGGCCATGCAGTCATGGGTGAACAGGGAGTACAGGAGGGGACTGAGCACGCACCCCTGAGGGGCCCCCGTGTTGAGGATCAGTGTGGCAGATGTGTTGTTACCTACCCTTACCACCTGGAGGCGGCCCGTCAGGAAGTCCAGGATCCAGTTGCAGAGGGAGGTGTTTAGTCCCAGGATCCTTAGCTTAGTGATGAGCTTAGAGGGCACTATGGTGTTGAATGCTGAGCTGTAGTCAATGAATAGCATTCTCACGTAGGTGTTCCTCTTGTCCAGGTGGGAAAGGGCAGTGTGGAGTGCAATAGAGATTGCATCATCTGTGGATCTGTTGGGGCGGTATGCAAATTGGAGTGGGTCTAGGGTTTCTGGGATAATGCTGTTGATGTGAGCCATGACCAGCCTTTCAAAGCACTTCATGGCTACAGACGTCAGTGCTACGGGTCGGTAGTCATTTAGGCAGGTTATCTTAGAGTCCTTGGGCACGGGGACTATGGTGGTCTGCTTGAAACATGTTGGTATTACAGACTCAGTCAGGGACATGTTGAAAATGTCAGTGAAGACACTTGCCAGTTGGTCAGTACATGCTCGGAGTACACGTCCTGGTAATCCGTCTGGCCCTGCGGCCTTGTGAATGTTGACCTGCTTAAAAGTCTTACTCACATCGGCTACGGAGAGCGTGATCACATAGTCATCCGGAATAGCTGGTACTCTCATGCATGCTTCAGTGTTGCTTGCCTCGAAGCGAGCATAGAAGTGGTTTAGCTCGTCTGGTAGGCTTGTGTCACTGGGCAGCTCGCGGCTGTGCTTCCCTTTGTAGTCTGTAATAGTTTTCAAGCCCTGCCACATCCGACGAGCGTCAGAGCCAGTGTAGTACGATTCAATCTTAGTCCTGTATTGACTCTTTGCCTGTTTGATGGTTCGTCGGAGGGCATAGCGGGATTTCTTATAAGCGTCCGGGTTAGAGTCCCGCTCCTTGAAAGCGGCAGCTCTACCCTTTAGCTCAGTGCGGATGTTTCCTGTAAACCATGGCTTCTGGTTCATACATACACACACATACACATACACACATACACACACATACACACACACACACATACACACACATACAGGCTCTGTCGTAGCCGGCCGTGACCGGGAGACCCATGGGGCGACGCACAATTGGTCCAGCGTCATCCAGGGTAGGGGAGGGAATGGCCGGCAGGGATGTAGCTCAGTTGGTAGAGCATGGCGTTTGCAACGCCAGGGTTGTGGGTTTGATTCCCACGGGGGGCCAGTATGAAAAATATAATGTATGCACTCACTAACCTTAAGTCGCTCTGGATAAGAGCGTCGGCTAAATGACGTAAATGTACGTTTTACAGCATGCTTCCCAGTATTTTGAGGAAGTGTACTTGTTGCTATGGCGTCTCAAGAGGGGCAAACAGTAATGCCGCCTTTTCTTTGTTTTTCAAGCGAATGTATATTAAGGGAGTATAAGAACGCAATGTTCACTTCGCCTAGCCGAGTTCTGCAAGAAGGAAACCAAACCTAGTATGCTGAAGCCTTTATGCAACACACGTTGAAGATGTATCGCATAACTCTAACTATAATGTCTGAATAAAACAGTAAATACTAGTTGGATATGTGTTGTCTTTAATATACTTTATTTTCCAAGGATCATGCACTTTCTCTCTACATTTAGTCTATGAATATACATCACAGGAGGCTGCTGAGGGGAGAACAGCTCACAATAATGGCCGGAACGGAGCAAATTGAATGTATTTGATACCATTCCACAAATTCCACTCCAGCCATTACCACGAACCTGTACCACCAATACCACCCCAAATTAAGGTGCCACCAACCTCTTGTGATGTACATTACTTTATTTCAATATTATTATATTTTTTTGTAGGGATGTGCAAAACGGAAACTTCTCAAACTTCTTCCAATATAAAAACTGTAGGCTTACGACCTGGGTTGCACTGTATCTTTAAGAACATTTTCAAGCGCCCACTAGAATGAAGCAAATCGCAAACTCATCAACAACAACCGGGGTGGAAACATTAGGCCAAACAGATTCAAAACGTTCCGTTTTCCAACTAAAACTATTGGACAAATTCAGGTAGGTCCCGCCCCGTTTAAGAAACGTTTTGCTGAATAATTGGCGGAATGAATACACCCCTGCACAAGAACGAACTGCAACGTGAGTGTCACGAACTACCGGCAAAACAACACGATCAATAACTTGATAGCCTTGCCTGAATGTTCTTAGAAATATCGTCAACCAAATATATATAGGTAAGACAACTATTATGTCTGAAGACGCAAGCCTAGTGCAGGTTGTGCACCTTGGTAAACGTTGACAGCTAGCTAGCTAACTTTGCTTGATAGCTAACAGCTTGATAGCTAACAGCTTGATAGCTAAGCTAGCTAGCTGGTTACCTTATGTAACTTTACCGCGCTAGCAATATAGCTCACAGTCTCAGCTGCAGTGGCACTAAGCTTGCTCTAGTTATTGTGTTTTGATTCGACTAACTAACTGCTAGTTACTTGTGCTGTTATTGGACAGACTACTTTACTAGCCAATGTGTAGCTAGCCATTGTATTGTGATAGTGTTCATAGCTATGTTCTTAATTTTTTTATGTTCATAACTATGAGCCTATCCAGATACTTCCACGTTTGACGTTTAGAGGCCACGCCCTACGCCATCTATTCCGATTGCCATATCTGTGCTATGGGGTATAGTAGGAGTGCCTGGGACATTATGTGCCCTGAGGCCGGACATACTGGCCAACATCTATCTAGTCTGGAAATCCCAGAACTAGGGCAACAGCACTGGAACATTGTTTATATTGTGAGAGGCAACCCGTCTGTAGTATGGAGACTAACCAACATCAATCGCCTTTGATCAGGGATTTCTCAGTAGGCTAATCATTTTAAATACAATTGCCAAACGTTGATTATTAGCCTAAATAAATATGTCCTGCCCTTTACTCAACAACTTTTTGCTGCGTGATCTTCTTGTTGTGCCCCAGGGTCTGTCCTTTGAAAAAAGGCTGGCTTGATTATCTGCCAGCCAGCTCATGGGCACTCAATGGTCCCGAAGCGAAAGCGACAGCAGTCTTCTGCTCGTCCCGGAGGTTGGGACAGGGTGGCAGAGGGAGGATGATGATGACTCGCTGGATGGACTGGACAGACAGGAGGACATTGCTCGGTTCCCTTATGTAGAGTTTACCGGCAGGGACAGTATTACCTGTCCAACATGCCAAGGCACTGGCCACATCCCCTCAGGTGAGGCATTTTCTGTCTGGATTCCTGTCGGCTGGGCATTGATTGCTGAACTGATGTGGTAGGGATCATTATGATGGTGTTCTCCCATTTGACTTGTCTCTCTCCTGTGGTCATTGTCCTTCAGAGCAGGTCAATGAGCTGGTGGCTCTGGTTCCCTACAACGACCAGAGACTCCAGCCCCAGAGAACGTAAGTTTTACTGCTAACCCTTTTTCTCACCAGCTCATAACTGGATTGGTCACATACATAACCATCACATTCTGTCATGTTTGGTTGCTACACAGTTTGTTCTTTGGGCAACATTGATTGTCAAAGTAAACAGGAAGTGCTATGTTTGACAGGAAGCTGTATGTGGTCCTCTCGGCGGTGCTATGTCTCCTGGCCTCCTCGCTGGTGGTCTTCTTCCTCTTCCCCCGCTCTGTCGTGGTGGAGGATGATGGGATACGCTCTGTCACCGTACAGTTTGATCACGTCAACGCTAAAGTCCTCATAAATATGACAGTAAGTCAATAAATCGCATGAAGATGTACTCTGTTAGTTGGACTTAAGATGGTCATTTGGCTCAAACTGTGCCTGCTGTTTATGGTGTGTTCTGCTGACTGTTCATTTTCACCGGTCCTGTTTGTCAGAGCTCCTTGAACTTCACCAACTCCAACTTCTTCACGGTGATGGTGGACAGTCTAAGCTGCCAGGTTCTCTATATGAAAACAGTCATAGGCACCATGCAGCTAGATAATGTCATCACCATCCAGCCCCTGAGCCAGAGACAGGTAAGGCCTGCTGTAGTCTCAGACGCAGTGAACCATCACTTGGGACACATTCATTCCATGTTACGTAGTTTAATGATTGGCTTGCTTCAAATATACCTGTTGTTTGCATTTCCTGCCTAAACTTCAGTTGACTTCTGGTCTTGATTCTTTTTAACATCTTTTTTTTGCTACAGGTGAACTTCACAGTCAGCGTTCAGATCAGTGGAAGCACCTCCTATGTTTAGTAAGTTAAAGGGACCTGTATTTAGTTGTTTTTGTTTCAAGTCCTGTCATTGTTAATATATCAAATCAAAATGTATTTGTCACATGCGCTGAATACAACAGGTGTAGACCTTACCGTGAAATGCTTACTTACAAGCCCTTAACCAACAATGCAGTTTGAAGAAAATATAGTTTAAAAAATATTTCGTAAATAAACGAAAGTAACAAAATAAAATAACGAGGCTATATACAGGGGGTACCTGTACCGAGTCAATGTGCGAGGTTACAGGTTAGTCAAGGTAATTGAGGTAATTTGCACATGTAGGTAGGGGCAAAGTTAGATTTGTGATTGTGAAGAGGTTCTAATCACTCTTTCCACCCTGCAGTGCCTTCTGCACCATGGCAAGCATCAAGGTTCACAATATCGTGGTTATCATGCAGTAAGTATATCCTACCTCCTTATTGTGAAACCGTATCACTTCCATTTCTACCTTTTGCCATTTTGTCTTTATGATATTTACTAGGTTTTTTAAATACAATTGTTAATCAGAACTGTGTTCTTTGTTCCCAGGACGTCTGTGAAAACCTCCTACATGATGCGCACGGCCCAGAATACCCTGGAAGCCTACCGCTACATTGACTGTGGTTCAAACTCCACGGTTCACCAGCCCCCACGCCGACTGTGGCAGTAACCCTCCCTCCCCCACCACCAGCCAGTGGTTAGGCCAAGAGTCCAGCAGCCAGGGACACAGGGACCAAGGTGCTGGGAGCCAGGCCACAAGAACTAGGGAATATTCCCAATAATTTCAGTCCAAGCATTTGTTTTGACTTCAGGATCATTAGGCTTCATCACTTGCCTACGTAAATGCAACAAACACCAGCTCCTCAGTAAATTATATTTAGCTGTTGTGCATTTGGCTGAAATTCAAAGGTATGACTAATTTACAGGCTGCTGAAGCTGCAACGATCTTGATTTTCCGTGGGAATTAGTTATCCTTGGCTTGAGCACAGTTACTGGCGTTACTACTGAGTTATAACTGTGTATCCTGCTGTGTTAGTCCTTGCATTTGTAACATTGAGAGCGTCCGCTCAAATTTTAAGTGTCCTTTGGTGTGGGTTCATGTGATTTCAGGGACTTGGCGTAGTAGGAATGTATAAAGTGAATGACATTTTATTTCGCAAAAAGGGAGATTTGCTCCCTGCTATTTATATCTGGGACTTGACAAGACTAGTCGAGGGATGTGCCTAAGACAATTTATTTGCACCTCAAAAATGCTACATAGGGCTATTGTTTGATATGTTTCTCTACGTCATTTATTTTCTGCTTTTAATAAGAGACAGTTACTGTCAGGAGGTACTAATATAAGTTATAACACTCTGTTTGGGAAATCTGGTTTAACTAATTTTTCCACTTACAGCCTGGTTTACTAAGCATTTATACCAGTACAAGATTAAACAGAAGAGTTATAATATAAGACGGTAACGTCCATAAAGGCAGGTTCATGTTTTTTATGGGATCGTACATTTTACTGCCCTTTAATTATGGGGGAAACTGCAAATGTTTTGCTAGAGCATGATCAGCTAGTAAATCCAACCCTTATGTCGGAAGTACAACGTTGTTGACATGATTGTAAAAAAAATTCCTACTAACAGCATGGTCTTGCCAAGTACGCAGCACACTAGCACAGTGTATGGACCTCTGTCCGGAGGTCCAACCTGGACTTAATAACTCCGTAATGACATTAACCAGGTCAGCATGACTAAAATGTCATTAACTCACTCACTGTCCTATTGTGTTGGGTATCTTCATAATGTCATTTTACATTCCAAAGCACAGCCTCTTGTTGTCATAGACCTTTATAATAAGCTGATGAAATGACTTGAAATTTGGTTTCAGAGTTTGGTATTTCGAGAGCGTTAAAAAGCAATAAGCTTGTGTGGCTTGACAATGACAGCAATGTGTTGGCAAGAGCACAACCAGATCTGAGACCAGGCAAAATGGAGAAAGGTGAAAGGTGAAAACAGATGGTGAGATGTAAAAAAGAAAAAGGAAAAAAAAAAAGTGATTTGTATGATGGAATATGACTGAATCATGCCTTTTAGTGGATGTGATTGAGGAAATGTATATATTTTTCAATGCCAAAATTCTAAAATGGGAAAAAATGAGGGTATGGTCAACTAATAAAGATGGTTACTTTTTTTAATGAGAGCTTGTCTGTGTGTCGCCTCTGTGTGACATTTTTGATTTCGGTCCTGATTCTTGCTCTTGAAAAGTACTTGTTTCTAAGCAAAATACACAAGGCTTTAAATTCTTGAGTACAGTTTAGAAACCTAGTGATAGTAAATCCAATGAGCAGAAGTCAGATTTGGTACCACAACTTTTATTATTTTTATTTGTGCATATAAAGCTTTCTTAAAAAATATCATATAACAGATTATTTTCCTTACAAATGTTTCCTTTTGACTTTCCCTTTCCTAGCTGCATGTGAGAAAATATATTACTACATATAAAGATGAATAAGAAAACAGACCACAATATATTACCGTTGTCATACAAAGTAGTGTCTTTCTGTCTTACAAAAACAATGCAAAACACTAAGAATACAAATACATGAAGCATAAAAATATGAACTATTAAAGCTTAATACAGGAGTGCTTTGTATTTGGTTAAGTACATAGGACCTTAGACAACTGTCTGATTGGTGTGAACTTTGTACATAAAGTCATTCAGGTAAAAAGATATGTGAGCGTTACATTGATGTTGTGGCAAAGACAGGACCTCATCCTTGTCTTGTTTTAAATGTTTGAATATATTTCTCAATAATATACAATATAATAAGGAATATTATTTGCCTCATAGTTTAGATAATTGACCCACAAAATATGTGTATAATAGAACAAAATGACTATTTGCAGCAATATTAATATTGTGTATATATCTTGACCAAAAAAATCTGTGGTTATACAATACATTGGAGAATACAATACCCCATGATCTCTGGTACTTGCCATATCTGTGCCCTAACCCCTAGCCTCCACATACTTTACCATATCTGTGCCCTAACCCCTAGCCTCCACATACTACCATATCTGTGCCCTAACCCCTAGCCACCACATACTTTACCATATCTGTGCCCTAACCCCTAGCCTCCACATACATTACCATATCTGTGCCCTAACCCCTAGCCTCCACATACTTTACCATATCTGTGCCCTAACCCCTAGCCTCCACATACTTTACCATATATGTGCCCTAACCCCTAGCCTCCACATACTACCATATATGTGCCCTAACCCCTAGCCTCCACATACTTTACCATATATGTGCCCTAACCCCTAGCCTCCACATACTACCATATATGTGCCCTAACCCCTAGCCTCCACATACTACCATATCTGTGCCCTAACCCCTAGCCTCCACATACTTTACCATATATGTGCCCTAACCCCTAGCCTCCACATACTACCATATATGTGCCCTAACCCCTAGCCTCCACACACATTGATACCCTAACCACATTCACTCTGTTGCTTGCACATTTTAGTTTGACTTACTCTTATGATTGTCGAAGGGAGAGTGACAGGGTTGAGGCAAGACCTTTGGTAGGCTAGGCTACTTATTGATACCTTAGATAACTGACTAACAAGTGACAACAAAGCTTTGGTAACTTGAAGGCAACTATCAATGGCGGCATTATAGACATTAGAAATATAAACAACGATTACATTTAGATTATCATTCAAAATGGCAGTCATGTTTGAAATGTTGAGGCTTTTGGGTCAAAACTCAGTCTTTGAAAAAGAGGCCACCACCACTGGTGCTTTGTGGGTCTGTAAAGCGTTTCTGTAGCCTCCTGACTCTCTTTAGGAGTTGTAACAGTGTTGTTGCGGTGACAGGTCCTTGGCTTGGTCCTTCTCTGTCTCTCTACCTGCGCTGCGGCCCTAACATCACCTTGTTGATGAAGTTAACGATGGCTGAGGCAGGCTGCTCCGGGTCGAGCTCGGCAAACAGATGACACATGTTCTCTGCCACGCTGCCTGGCTTCTTGGCTACAAACCCAAATACCCTATTGAACAGGAGGAGGAGGAGGACGAGAGGGAGAGGGGAACGGAAAGAGATATTAGAGGAGGAGAAATACACACTTACTCAGACATAGTGATACCCATTCTTACTGGTTTGATATGACGACTGAGACCTCTTTGATCAACTCTTGAGAAGGAAACAGGGTGAGACTGATGTATGGGCCAGGTAATTACAGTTACGGTAGTAGAAGGTAAAACCTGGAGGAATAATATTAGCCTTGTTCAACCATCCTGATCCATTCTGTTTCGCCACTCGGATTCAGTGAAGTGAAACGAAACGAGAGGCCAGCGGTCAGGATGGTGGATCAGGTTAGCGTAATATCTCCTAAGCTAAAATACGGTATTTTTTAATCATCATACCCCACAAATTTCATAAAGCCTATTGATTGGCATAAAACAGAAACTGTGAGCATAGGTATTTGTGAACATGAATTTGCGACTGTGAGCATGTTTACTGGGATGATGGCCAAGGCACAGAAGCAATAAGGTAATCAAACATCTTGTCAATACATATAAAGTGCAAACACATTACGCTCCCAAACCAACATGTACAGACACGTAGAGCACTTACTTAGACGTTGTGCTGTCTGAGTTAGTCCACCTGAAGCAAAGAGACAGACAGACCGGACTCAGACCCACACTGACAGACAGAGCTCTCAAACGAGCACAGGCATAGGGCCAGTCATACACATACCACACATTCTCTCCGTCTCACACAACACACAATTCAAGCTCATACAGATCCATGCGCAGGTTTACAGCAGGATTAATGAAATATGGTGATGATGGAAATCCCTGTGTTCTCTTGTTTAAATGGATGATTTAGATACACTGTGTGGTCAGAATGTTTCCATTACATTGAGGATATGGTACTGATGTGATGCTGCCTGGCACTGGTTTCAATGACATCTCAGTCGTCAGTGGGATCTACAGCCTATCTGTCATATCTGGGTTGACTGTGGTTGCAGTGGTGTAAAGTAAATAAGTAAAAATACTTAAAAGTACTACTTAAGTAGTTTTTTTGGATTCTGTACTTTACTATTTATATTTTTGACAACTTTTACTTTTACTCCACTACATTCCAAAATAAAATAATGTACTTTTTACTCCATACATTTTCCCTGATACCCAAAAGTTACATTTCTAACTGTCCCCCAGGGCTCAGTTCTAGGCCCTCTCCTATTCTCGCTATACACCAAGTCACTTGGCTCTGTCATATCCTCACATGGCCTCTCATTGCTACGCTGACGATACACAACTAATCTTCTCCTTTCCCCCTTCTGATAACCAGGTGGCGAATCGCATCTCTGCATGTCTTGCAGACATATCAGTATGGATGACGGATCACCACCTCAAGCTGAACCTTGGCAAGACGGAGCTGCTCTTCCTCCCGGGGAAGGACTGCCCGTTCCATGATCTCGCCATCACGGTTGACAACTCCGTTGTGTCCTCCTCCCAGAGTGCGAAGAGCCTTGGCGTGACCCTGGACAACACCCTGTCGTTCTCCGCTAACATCAAGTCGGTGACCCGATCCTGTAGGTTCATGCTCTACAACATTCGGAGAGTACGACCCTGCCTTACACAGGAAGTGGCACAGGTCCTAATCCAGGCACTTGTCATCTCCCGTCTGGATTACTGCAACTCGCTGTTGGCTGGGCTCCCTGCCCGTGCCATTAAACCCCTACAACTCATCCAGAATGCCGCAGCCCGTCTGGTGTTCAACCTTCCCAAGTTCTCTCACGTCACCCCGCTCCTCCGCACACTCCACTGGCTTCCAGTTGAAGCTCGCATCTGTTACAAGACCATGGTGCTTGCCTATGGAGCTGTGAGGGGAACGGCACCTCCGTACCTTCAGGCTCTGATCAGTCCCTACACCCAAACGAGGGCATTGCGTTCATCCACCTCTGGCCTGCTGGCTCCCCTTCCTCTGCGGAAGCATAGTTCCCGCTCAGCCCAGTCAAAACTGTTCGCTGCTCTGGCACCCCAATGGTGGAACAAGCTCCCTCACGACGCCAGGACAGCGGAGTCACTCACCACCTTCCGGAGACATTTGAAACCCCACCTCTTTAAGGAATACCTGGGATAGGATAAAGTAATCCTTCTACCCACCCCCCCCCCCCCCCCAAAAAAAAATAAAAATAACAAACATTGTAAAGTGGTTATCCCACTGGCTATAAGGTGAATGCACCAATTTGTAAGTCGCTCTGGATAAGAGCGTCTGCTAAATGACGTAAATGTAAATGTAAATGTAATGCTTAGCAGGACAGGAAAATGGTCCAATTCACAGACATCAAGAGAACATCCCTGGTCATCCCTACTGCCTCTTATCTGGCAGACTCACTAAACACAAATGCTTCGTTTGTAAATGATGTTGGAGTGTTGGAGTGTGCTTCTGGCTATCCGTAAATTAAAAAAATAAGAAAATGTCACCATCTGGTTTGCTTAATATAAGGAATTTGAAATGATTTGTACTTTTACTTTTGATACTTAAGAATATTTTAGCATTACATTTACTTTTGATACTTGAGTATATTTTAAACCAAATACTTTTAGACCTTTACTCAAGTAATATTTTACTGGGTGACTTTCACTTTTACTTCAGTCATTTTCTATTAAGGTATCTTTACTTTTTCTCAAGTATGACAATTGGGTACTTTTTCCACCACTGTGTGGTTGTGATTAGGTAGTGTTCTGTGCTGTCTGGCTCCAGCACCCACCTCCTGTCCTGGGGGTCGATGCTGCTGAAGGTCACACTGTTGACTGGGTAGTGTCTCCTGAAGAACACCCTATAGACAGACAGGCAGGCAGGCAGGCAGACTATTCAGTGGGACCATTGATATCACAATCATCTCCACTAATCTACCACAATTCATCCATGCAACCTTTCTTCCGGTTTTCTTTACTGATCGCTAATGATATACTGTATATGTGTGATGGGCCTCAGACAATTAGTCCATATGAACAGGTCATTGGTCATGTTACCTGCGCTGGCTGTCGGTCAGTGTGATGCCCTGTGAGGACACTTTGAAGTGGACCACTGTGGCTGCTGCCCGGGGGTTCTGTGCCAGGGTGGCTCCGGTTGCCTTAGAGATGGCCTGGGGTCCGGTCAGTGACTCAGTGTCCACAGAGTTCAGATAGAGCACGTTACAGGCTAGACAGGACAGGGCAGGAGAGGGACAGTGACTCAGTGTCCACAGAGTTCAGGTAGAACACGTTACAGGCTAGACAGGACAGGGCAGGAGAGGGACAGTGACTCAGTGTCCACAGAGTTCAGGTAGAACACGTTACAGGCTAGACAGGACAGGGCAGGAGAGGGACAGTGACTCGGTGTCCACAGAGTTCAGGTAGAACACACGTCAGGCTGGACAAGAGAGGGGTCAGACAAACAGGGATGGAACCATGCGGATCACTTTAGAGCACTGTGGTGATCATAGATGTCACACACTTCAGGGTCTCCCACCAACAACAGCAGGAATGCAGCCATTTGTGATTGAACATTATATGATAACTGATTCACGGGACTCACCTGCACCCTGTTTGAGCAGGTCTGAAGCTGTGCTCATGTTACTGGCAGTCGACTGCAGCTCCTGCATTTCTCCAATGGGATCTACAACATGGGGACGTAAACAAGAGATAAAGGCATCTGAGTCAATACTCTGTCTCCATCTGGAGGACATGGCTGGAAATGTTCCCACCAGGCCAGAAGTCAGTCATTCTATGCATTTTCAGCACAAATTGTCTAGTGATTTGATTGTGAGAGGGTACTTAGCATCAATGGTTATTAAACAGCTTATTTTTTACTTAGGTGTGGACTGGTTCCCATGACAATGACTTCAGCAGGCTAACTCATTACAGTCCATAATGGGTTGTTGGGATGTTGAGTTACTGCTGACCTTTCTCTGGGATCCGTAGGGAACAGGGCAGGGAGATGGGAGTGATGGAGTGCTGGTATACTAATGCAGATAAACTCCCTGTGGAACACACACACACACACACACACACACACACACACACACACACACACACACACACACACACACACACACACACACAATTAGGCTAAATGCTCCATTGGGCAGAGCAACTATAGAACATATCGCTTTAAATGACTGAAAACTAACAATGTAGCCCAAAACTGAGAGTAGACTATTCTTTATGAACAGCTCACCAAAATGGGGCTCATTCTGACACCCTTTGATATTCACTCCACGGGGGCCAGTCTCAATCAGGAAGTGTCGCACCAGCTGCTCCAATGGATCGACCACTATGTGTGTGTTACGGGAAGAACATGATTAGCTAGCAGAAATTGAAGTGCTTTGTGTCGAGGAGATATAGGTTGCAGGATGTAGGTTCAGGGGCAGTTGTTGAGTCATACCTTTGCTGCTGTGGTTGTTGAGGTTAGCGGGCGGAGTGGCCACCTTCAGCGCCAGGCCATAGGCTCCCTGGAAGGAGTTGCTGTCCCGGATAAGAAACGCCCCTGGTTCTCTCTCCTTCAGCGCAGCTATGGCTACAGGAAAAGAGAAAATTGACATAAAATAATGTTCATGCATATTACATAACAGTCAGCTTTCTTTATGAAAAGTAAAAAAGTAACTGAAGTTACCTTGGTCCCTGGAGATGCCAGGCTTGTACCAGAAGCGTGAGCTGTCCTGGACAAACTTAACACTGACTCTGCCTGCCATCTGCCCCTCCAGAGAGAGCGCTCCCTCTCCTTGGCCTGCAGGGGGCGCCATCTCCCCCACCGTTGGAGAGAAGGTCACATGGTGCTGTGAGGGGGTTGGCCTCAGGGTCCTCACCCCGCAATTGGGCGACCCTGGCTGGGCAGACTGCACTCGTTTCTCTGGGAGTGGGCGCTGGGGGATGGTGACAGCAGTGTAGCCCGAGTATGGCACATGCGGGACATATTGGGGACAGCAGCCTGTGGCAAAGGTGGGGAATGTGGGGGTGGTGTGTCCCTCAGGGGCTGGCGAGTGCCCGCTGGTGCTGCCCTCCATGCCAGGGTAGTGCTGCAGGGATCCTGGGGGCTCAGTGCCCAGCATCAACCTCCGGCCCAGGGTGGCGAAGCCGGGCACAGGAGGTTCTGAGGAGGGGGAGCCCTCCAGACTGCTGATGGGAGGATGGGGGGAGGAAGGGGCCGAGGTGGGGGTGGAGCTGGATTTAGGGACCTCTGGGGTCAGCTTCCTGGGGGGACATGCTCCGTTCAGCTGGCCCTGGGCTGGGATGGGCCCTGGTGAACCAGGTACAGGGTTGGAGTTGGGGGACTGGGACTGGGGCTGGGCAACAGGAGGCAGTACAGCAGTCTCTGTAGGAAGGGTGGTCTTTGGACTAGTTGGAGTAGCTTTCTCAGTGGGGGTCTGAGTGGGTGTAGTGGGGTGGCAGTGGTTGCTGGGCTGGCTGGTTGTAGGTGAGGGTGAAGGTGTAGTATTGTGGTTTAGGGGCGGGTGGGGTGAAGGTGTAGTATTGTGGTTTTGGGGCTGGTGGGGTGAAGGTGTAGTACTGTAGTTCTGGGGCTGGTGGAGTGAAGGTGTAGTATTGTGGTTTAGGGGCTGGTGGGGTGAAGGTGTAGTATTGTGGTTCTGGGGCTGGTGGGGTGAAGGTGTAGTGCTGTAGTTCTGGGGCTGGTGGGGTGAAGGTGTAGTGCTGTAGTTCTGGGGCTGGTGGGGTGAAGGTGTAGTGCTGTAGTTCTGGGGCTGGTGGGGTGAAGGTGTAGTGCTGTAGTTCTGGGGCTGGTGGGGTGAAGGTGTAGTACTGTAGTTCTGGGGCTGGTGGGGTGAAGGTGTAGTGCTGTAGTTCTGGGGCTGGTGGGGTGAAGGTGTAGTACTGTAGTTCTGGGGCTGGTGGGGTGAAGGTGTAGTGCTGTAGTTCTGGGGCTGGTGGGGTGAAGGTGTAGTACTGTAGTTCCGGGGCTGGTGGGGTGAGAGTGGTTGTGTTGCTGTCGGTGTGGTGCAGTGGCTGTTGGGTTGGGTGGGGGAAGGTGTGGGTGTGGGTGTCACGGATGTAGACTGTAAAGGGTCAGGGATGTGTTGCTGGTTGATCTGCGACCCCTGAGCAGCAGCACTGCTGGGCCTATCCTGAGACTGGGCAGACTCACAGTCACTGTTGACTATGTCAGTCGATCGAACTTCATAATCTTGCACACCTAGACTGAGGCTGAAACAAACAGAAAGTCATATTAAAGAGGTATGCAATATATTCTTACATGTAATGTTGGAATGTTTATTTCATCTACACACAAGACTGATATGTGACTTGCAGATGTTAAAAAGAAGACAACAGAATAGGCACCTTTCTTCTGTGCACAGAGGGCTGCTGGTGAGAACAGGGGTGGGCGGCCCAGAGAGGTCAGAGGGCGTGGAACACGGGACATCTCTTGAAGGATGCATCCTCTTGAAGGAACCCTGGGAGATGTAGTCCCGCCAACTCACGTTCTCACTCATCCCTCTTCCATCTCATGGAAGACAGAGAACAGAGAGAATTACTTTATGTGACAGAACTGACATTTGAATAATTATTTCCTACATTGGTTTAAATGTATTTCATGAAATCATCTTATATGTTGTAGCTAATAAATAAACCAGTGGGAGTTGTCTCACCTGTCTGTCTCTCGGAGGGGTACTGCTGAGGGTGGGCTTCGGGGTGGTGGTCTGCTGGCCCTCTGGTGTGGCTACAGGGGCCTGACAGGGCGGAGGGAGGGGGCAGAGGGGAGGTGGACTCAGACTGGTAGCCTGAGGCGTAGCCCCTGCTCTCAGAGGGGGAGGGCTGGTAGGGGGAGCAGAGGCAGGCCTGGTGCGGGGTCTGGTAGCCACTGCTGCTGCTGTTGCTGTACTTCAGGTCCAGGTGGGAGTGGCCGTGGGAGCGAGACGGCTCCGGGTACGCAGGGTGGCCGGACGGCAGGGGGTCAAAGGTGAAAGCAGGTAGCTCGTGGCCCTGAGGCCCGTAGGCCCTCCGGTGCCAATAGTCGGCCTCTCTCTCCCTCTCCCATTGGAGCTCTGCCTCCCTGTCCCTCTCCCAGTGCAGTGACATCTCCCTTCCTCTTCTTAGTCCTGCTGCCTCCCTCTCCCAGTGCATCTCTGCCCCTCTAGGCAGCTCAGACTCCTTTCCTCTCCTCAGCCCTGCTTCCCGATGCTGTAGTTCTGCCTCTCTGTCCCAGTGGAAGCTCTCTCCTCGCTCCAGCCGCAGGCCGTGGAAGGCTGAGTCCTCCCTCCTGATGAGGCAGTCCCGGCAGGGGCAGCCAGGGGGTGGCAGGCCGTCCAGCAGCAGCATGTCTTGGTAGGACCCGGAGGACTTGGGGTGGTGAGGGTGGTGGTGGGTGTGTGAGGGAGGGTGGTGGTACGGACCATAGTCATCACTTCTATAGAGCAGGCGCCCAGGATGAAGGGTGTGAGGGTGGGAGTGGGCGTGAGAGGACAGGTCCTGGGATGGATAGGGGTACAGAGAAGGGTGATGAGAGGGGTGACGAGAGGGTCCCTCACGGTGCAGGTAGTGTGGAGGGCCCTGCTGGCGATCCCATACCAGGTCAGGGGGAGGCAGGGCCTGATGAGGGTGAGGGTGGGGGCTGTAGTTCTGGCACAGGTCTATGTGTGAGGGGACGGTGGCAGGGTTAGCCAAGGGCGGTGACCCAGGATGGCCGTTGGTGCCCAGGGCTCTGTCCCGGCAGTAGCCACTGGACATGAGGTGCAGTCGGTCACAGTCGGGCTCAGCACAGCGCTGGGAGTGGTAGCCCAGCCGGCAGGAACAGGAGCGGCCCAGTCTCAGGGTACCTGTACGCTCAGAGGGCGAGGACGAGGACGAGTCCCCATCGTCCAGGATGGCAGTCTCCCTCTCTCTGTCCAGGCCGTCCCTCTCCCCCTCGATGCCCCCCAGCAGTCGGTCCAGGTCCTCTCTCTCCTGCTGCGTGGGGGGCGGGGGCCCTCTGAGCTCCTCTGGATGCTCTGGGATGGCAGACGAGTGGCCGGAGTGGCCGGAGTGAGTGAGAGAGTCAGAGCTGGGGGAGAGCAGCTGGCTCTGACTGGGCCTTTCCTCGCTGGTGCCTACTGGACTCCCATTGGTGGAGGTCAGGGAGCCGGAGCCTGGGGCTGAGCGATGCTTCTTTATCTGGGCGTACAGACTTCCGTCCACTGGACCCCTGGTGTGGGCTATGTCTGAGAGGGGGAGAGAGAGCAGAGATTTAACATAGCTTCAGAGTACAGTATCGACAGCACAGTATTAACTGCGGGCTGAATGTATTATTGAGAGTGTCTCCCTGGTCCTCTGTACTGCTCTGTACGGTACCATCGAGGCTGTCTTGATAGCGCTGGTTGAAGTTCTCATAGGAGTCCCGGCGCACCACTGGATCAGCTGTGTTGTAGTCCACTGTGACAGCGGGGTCATTCCTCTGGTACTCACGCCCTGAGGAGAGAGTTCATGTTATTAGACAAGCACATCAATACAAACTTGTTATTGTGTTCCCTGGCACTGTTACACTGTAAATGCATAGTTCAAACAAACCTTTCATCTTCTCTGGTCCAGTGGAGAAGACAAACTCCACAGTGGCATCCGAGGGGAATCGTTCATCTGAGAAAATACATTTTACTGTTTTCCTTTAAATTGTGTCAGTAATAATCCGATTGGGATCATTACTGCCACATAATCTCCTGGTGCTTTTTCAGTACAGGGCACAACTTTTCAGCTGGGAGTAATTTAACATTTCACAGAACGTAATCACATTAGGGGAATTAGGAAATTATTGTGTTCAATATACAAGGAAGCAATGGACCACTACACATTCAGTGTTGTTGAGGGATTGATTCATTTTGACACATCTGCTGTATACAGGCATTTCTACTGAGCACTTCTCTTAACCACCGACCTAACAAAACAGATACCTCTGGTTAGTCACCCAGGCCCTGTACAGAGAGACCCTTTCCTCTCCCAGAACCCCCGCTAGTTCGTACCAGTACAGGCCTCATCCAGCTCCCCCTTGCCAAACCATAGCTGCGTCCCGTGGATGGTGCAGGTGTGGAACTGCAGTCTGAACACTGTGTCCCTCTCTGCACCCCGGGCCCGTCTGTGGTAACACTTCACCTGCAGGGGGAGACAGAGAGGTAGGGGAGGGAGCAGAACAACAGATCAGTGAGATGAAGAAGAGGAGAATCATATTACTTGATGGACTGCCAGTGGCAAGGCGGTGACTTCACTTGAGAAATAGTGTACTAGTCTAGTGGTCTCACTCACCATGATGTCTCCCTTCAGCAGCAGTGCTGGCTCAATGGTCACACATAGTCTTCTGCCCCCAGAACCCTGCAAGTCACTGTGGACAGACAACAAACGACATATGAATACAAACAGATAGGTACACACAGACAAGGAAATGTAGGCCTAAAGGCACATCCTGTCCAAGTTAGACATTAGTATTTTCTGTCAGTGGTGTTGGTTGATAATACTGTATGACATGAAGTGATGCAGACTCACTATATCCCTGAGGTGTAGACCAGCTGCATGGACTGGTAGAGCTTCAGGAAGGGGAAGTAACCTGGGCAACGATAAAGAGAGGTGGTGTTCAGTGTTACACAGTGGAATGTGCTGACTGTCTCTGTCCCTATCCGTCAAACAATTAAAGATAAACAGCCCAGTGTGTAGTGTGGAGGGTGAATTTGACCATCTGAAAACACTGCTATCATTCAAAGGGCCATATCTCAGAGCCTTCTGCACAGACAGGCATTCACAGACACACACACACACCTGGCGCATGCACGCACGCACACGCACGCACACACACTACTATAAAGACAGACTCAGACAGACTCAGCACCCGAGTGTAGCGGTCTAATCTGAGGATGGGAGGAACCAAGTGTCAGTCAGGGGAAACAAGTCTGTGGTGCCCCTCACACGGCCTCACCTCCTTCGCCCTGGAAGTTAGGAAGCGTGGGGATGAGGACCTGGTGGAGGAACAGCGGACTGCTGTTCATCTTGATCGCCCCAGAGAGGAGCCCCCCAAAGTAGTAGATATACCTGAGAGAGAGAGAATGGGAGTGAAGGAAGGAAAGAGGGAAAGAGACAGAGAGAGGGAGAGAGAGAGGGAGGGGTGGGGTGATTAGTAAAGGCTACATCACAAAAGGCAACATAAAAAACAACAACAAAAAAACACTGAATCCTGGTGAAAAAGATGCATGAAGTAATATATACACTGAGTATACCAAACAGGAACACCTTCCCTAATATTGAGATGCACCCCCCTCTACAAGGTGTCAAAAGCGTTCCACAGGGATGCTGGCCCATGTTGACTTGAATGCTTCCCACAGTTGTGTCAAGTTGGCTGGATATCCTTTGGGTGGTGGACCATTCTTGATACATACAGGAAACTGTTGAGCGTGAAAACCCAGAAGTGTTGCAGTTCTTGATCCAAACTGGTGCGCCTACTACCATACCCCGTTCAAAGGCACTTCAATCTTCTGTCTTTTCCAATCAACCTCTGAATTGCACACATACACAATCCATGTCTCAATTGTCTCAAGGTTTAGAAATCCTTCTTAAACCTGTCTCCTCCCCTTCATCTACACTGATTGAAGTGGATTTAACAAGTGACATCAATAAGGGATCATAGCTTTCACCTGGATTCACCTGGTCAGTCTATGTCATGGAAAGACCAGGTGTTCTTAATGTTTTGTACACTCAGTGTATACCTCAGAGAGCGGGAGGGAGGGAAGGATGAGGGAGGGAGGGAGGGAGGGAAAGAGCGAGAGAGACATACATTTACAAGAGCTTTCACAGCACTCATAAGGGGCGTACTTGTTGGTTAGTAATATAGACAAAATGTAGATGGTGTTTACCTGTTTTGTGATGGTTGGAGGGAGGAAGATACCTTATCCTCGCAGAACTTCCTCATGGCCAGGGTGCTGAGGGCCTGGTCTGCCCTGCTCAAACACAAAAACACAGAATTAAAGCGACACACTGCACAACAAGAATACACACTTCATATAGAGAATTATACAACATGTACATAACGTTCCCATTATGGGCTTAAAACCAGGCTCTCTAAGAGCCAGAAGTACATGAATGCAGCTGGGTTGAGCCAAAGAACAAGCCAGTTTCCACTTCTACAGCATTTAAACCATGCTCAGCCTGGAAACTGTGGCTTTGGATGCAGGACAGGACACTCACCCTGCAGAGATCTTGCTATAGTGCATGTAGGCTGCAGTAATCACTCCTGTCTTGCCCTTGTTGCCCTGAAGGAGAAAGATCAGTGCCGAAAGAACATGAAGTGCCAACTGTTTTTAGCCTTGAGGAATAACCTGATTATTATTGTTTTAAAGATATGAATGTCACCCCTTACAAGATCTCATAGCAATTTCAACACTTCACAGTGAAAAAAAACACAAAGATTACATATTGCACTGATCAAAGAGCCTCTGTGAGTGAAATATGCGAGTCATCTATGTGAAGCCAGCAGTCTGGTTTTTAGTGTTTCCTTCAAAAGCCCCTAAAAAACTAAACAACACTTTAAAACCTAGTCAGAAGCCTGAACCCTGACCTTGCAGTGCAGGACCACCACATGCTGGGGGTCAGAGGTCAGCCAGGTCTCCATGGCCTTACACATGGCACATATCTTGTCCAGAGGAGGGGCATGGAAGTCAGGCCAGCCAAAGTCATGGACCTGGACCACATGGGAAAATAGTGAGGAAAAGTACATTAATATACTTAGTCTCAGAAACTGATACAGTATTAATATTATTTTTTGAATATTTTTTCCCAATTATTTAACAACAGAACACTACAATACAGCAAGAGTAAGTACTACAACAAAAGGTAATTCAACCCTCCCCACCCCCCAAAATAAAAAATAAATTAAAACAATGACAAATTACAAGAAATACCAACATATACACAAAGCAATACAAACAGTACATTACAGAGAGACAATAGCTACATTGATCTACAAGCTCACATCCACCAACCCCAATGGAAGTGTTTCCATATAGTCCAGGAAGGGTTGCCATATTTTCACAAGGTTGTAGTATTGATACAGAAAATAAAAAATGATACCTTTGGATTCATGCGGGTGATGTCATGGTGTCGTTCAGAGAGGTTGAAGAGCTGAAAGGAAAATTCATATTCAAATGAATGATGTGTGTCCTCAACAATCAGCCCAGCAAGCAGAGGTGTCATGTCCATTGGGGGGCACAGGGGCACGTGCCCCCTCAAATGTGTCCTTATATATAAAATCATATTTTTTTGTGGTTATTTTGTTGTTGTTGTTGTTTCTCTGTAATACAACTAGCCACCTAGCCATTTTATGTTGGATTTGGCTAACCCAGCTACGTTCCCAATCTCATCTCCCAACTAGCTACCAAGAATCCATTTCAGGCTTTCAATGTTAGTTAGAGTAGCTAGCTTGTCTAACTATCTTAGCTGTCCTGTCTGCTGGCAAGGTTGGTAGACTTTAGAAAAGCAAGCAATTACTAAATGTACTGAATAAGACTCACATTCCTTTCAATCTTTTATCCAGATTTTAACAGAGATGCAGAGAAGCATATTTAGTTTCTTTAGAAAAAAGAACCACCAGTCAAACAGACAGCAAGGAAACAAAATGATTATGGCTCTAGATTGCAGGAAATGGTTGTTTCAGGTGTTTGAAAAATGCAAAAATTCTCTAACTTCCGAACAGGGGGTCCTAGCCCCCCGCCGGACCACCCCCCAGCCATCCTCACGCACTTTGTGCCCCCTCAGATTTTTGGGGTGCATGATGCCCCAGCCAGCAAGTAACACATAAAACCCCATATGAAAGCATCACTGAGTGTATAGCTATCCATACCAGCATACCACTTAGATGCCCAATGCATTCCTTCATCTGAAGTGCTATGCTGGTAGTGTGGATATTGGAACCTAGCCCATGTCTACATCAGCGGCAGGATGTACTGTACTCACCAGAAACTTGTCCTGGTGCTTGGACTTGAGCATGGTGGTCACCTCCTTGAGGTTGAGACGGTAGCGCTGCTCGTCCAGCAGAGGGGGGAAGAAGACGGAGATGATCCTCTCTGTGATGTACGTCAGGTCAAAGTCATAATGACGCTCCATGACTCTCTCCATCACACGGTCCACACTGACACTCCTGATCAGGGAGAGGGAGATTGCCGGGGGTTATGCAGTGGTCTATAGATTTATGTTCTGTTACTGCTTTGAGCTCTAAAACAACACTGAAACCTTTCATTTTCAGACTCCCTTATATTAATTAACCCAGCGTTCACCAAACTAGGGGCCGCGACTGATTTGAAGAATGGGGTCAACAGAGAAACTGAAAAATATGTAATGCACCACTGACAGACCACACTTAGGCAGTGCAGTTGGAGAATGAGAGGAGATGGAGAAAGAGAAGAGGTAGAGAAAGAGAGGAGGTGGAGAATGACAGGAGACAGACAGACAGAGAGACAGACAGAGAGATAGAGAGAGAGAGACAGAGAGACAGAGAGACAGAGAGACAGACAGAGAGAGAGACAGAGAGAGAGAGAGACAGAGAGAGAGAGAGAGAGAGAGAGAGAGAGAGAGAGAGAGACAGAGAGAGACAGAGAGAGAGACAGAGAGAGAGACAGAGAGACAGAGAGAGAGACAGAGACAGAGACAGAGACAGAGACAGAGACAGAGACAGAGACGGAAAGAGAGAGAGACAGAGAGGAGAGAGAGAGAGAGAGAGAGAGAGAGAGAGAGAGAGAGAGAGACTGGGGAAGAGAAGAAGAATGAGGAGTAAGAGTTAGTGCTCCAGTACATCCTCCTCCTCCTCCTCCTCCTCCTCCTCCTCCTAATGCTCCAGTACATCCTCCTCCTCCTCCTCCTCCTCCTTCTCCTCCTCCTCTTCCTCATCCTAATGCTCCAGTACATCCTCCTCCTCCTCCTCCTCCTCCTCCTCCTAATGCTCCAGTACATACTCCTCCTCCTAATGCCCCAGTACATCCTCCTCCTAATGCTCCAGTACATCCTCCTCCTCTTCCTCATCCTAATGCCCCAGTACATCCTCCCCCTCCTCCTAATGCCCCAGTACATCCTCCCCCTCCTCCTAATGCCCCAGTACATCCTCCTCCTCCTCTTCCTCTTCCCTTCATCCTCCTCCTCCTCCTCCTCCTCCTCCCCCTCCTCCTAATGCTCCAGTACATCCTCCTCCTCCTCTTCCTCTTCCCTTCATCCTCCTCCTCCTCCTCCCCCTCCTCCTAATGCTCCAGTACATCCTCCTCCTCCTCCTCCTCCTCCTCCTCCCTCCTCCTCCTGATTTGAGAGAGAGAGAGAATGTGTGAAATTATGAATTGAATTAGGGTATGATAGAGAGCTGAGTTACCTGGAGAGGGTGCTCCTCTGTTTGTGGTAAGTCAGAGACCTTGTGGAGCCCTAAAGACAGAGATAAATTAAATTAGCACCATTCTGACACTGATAAGAGGAACAGCATCAGCATTAATTTGTGGAGAGGAAGAAAGAACACTCTTACCAGGTGTTGGATGTGTCGGGATGGAGCAGTCCCTTTGCGCTGCTATAGGCAACAAGAAGAGACATACGGTAATGTAACAAGAACAGGCATACGGCAATGCAACAAGGAGACATAAGGTAATGCAACAAACAGGCTTCTTCCCTGATGGCCCACCTATACTACTTCCTGTTACAACCTACTTCTAGAAAACGCTCTCCTCATTCGAGAACAAACCAAGCCCACTCTACTAGCCAAGGAAAAGAGAAGCTTCTGCCATTTTCCAATATCACTGCAGATTTAGGGATGGTTACAGCTGGTTGTTTTCAAACTGAAACTGAAGGAATGAAGTGGACTATAAAAGAGAGAGAGAGAGTGAGAACGAGTGGTCAACTTACCAGATCAGACGGGAGAGCTGGAATGCAAGCTGTGGTCACCTGAAACAGAACAACAGACCATTTTTCCAACGAGAAACAAGATTGAACCAAACACACAGTCAAACATACACATAGCGTTCTGAGGCTATCCGTTAAGTCTCGCTTTTCCGCCGGCGGTTTTTGTTGTTGTTGTATTTTCCTCCAGGAAAGAGGGAAGGGAGTAGTGGGACCACCGAGGATGATGGGCCGGAGGAAATGCTCTCTCGCTCAGACAGACGGAGAGATAAAGAAAGAGAGAAAACAGAGAAGAGAGAGAGAGAGAGCGAGAGAGAAAGAGGGAGAGAGAGAAAGAGGGAGAGAAAAAGGGAGAGAAAAAGGGAGAGAGAGAGAAAGAGAGAGAGAGAGAGAGAGAGAGAGAGAGAGAGAGAGAGAGAGAGAGAGAGAGAAAGAGAGCCCTGTCATCCCACGAAGATATGTTCCCACCTGAATGTAGATTACAGTAGAAATACCAGGGAAGTATTGTATGCAAGTCCCAACACTCTCAGAGGCGTTTGGTGGGACGGTCTGAGGCTGCATCATTTATCTTGCTAATATACTTCTCCTTGGTGTCACTCACACAATGGCACAGTTGTAGCCTGGGAGCATGTGCACATAATCACAAGTGCACCAATGCGGTCATACCCATACTGATTCACACAAACAGACAAAGGGCTACGAAGTACAACTAATATCCTGGTCAAAAACCATGCATTAGAAACTTTTGCTTTGACATCACTACAGCCTTTGCTGTCTTGCATGCACTCAAGCACACTCGCATGCACGCACACACACACCCACACACACACATGCACACACACAATTTCCCATGTGCAGTGGGCTCCAGATCTTGACCTTTGACCCAGAGGAAGTGGAAACGCTGTGGCAGCGGTGGTGGGGCTGAGGCAGGGTGGAGGTCCACATTCATGCTTACGTAATGGCTGAGCTCACTGCCGGCCAGTGTGTCCCAGCGTTTCCGCTCTCCAACCCTGTTGCGCCTGTTTGTTTGGCCACAGGAAAGGGCAAGGGCTTGTACATCTCATTGTGTACAAAGGGAAGTGACAGACTTGGATAGGAGTGTGTTTGAGTGTGTGGGTCAAATATAACTAGTGTTCTTGTGTGCATCTCTAAGAAAGTGTGTGGGTCTCAAACCTCTTGTTGTCATACAGAAGATAGAATAGGCCAAGCAGGGTGGAGGGGTCAACAGACAATGTGCTGAAACGAGACACACGACTACATCAGAGAGCTTGATTCAGTCAACTTCATGTAAACACCACTGCTATATTCTGTCAATTCTTTTTTTATTCAAGAATCATAGCAGATCTTACCCAGTGAGCATATTTTAAACGTCTTTTCAACCCCAAAATAAATAGTCTCCCGAGTGGCGCAGTGGTCTAAGGCACTGCATGTCAGTGCTAGCTGTGCCACTAGAGATCCTGGTTCGAATCCAGGCTCTGTTGTAGCCGGCCGCGACCGGGAGACCCATGGGGCGGCGCGCAATTGGTCCAGGGTAGGGGAGGGAATGGCCGGCAGGGATGTAGCTCAGTTGATAGAGCATGGTGTTTGCAACGCCAGGGTTGTGGGTTCGATTCCCACAGGGGGTATGAAAAAAAAATAAAAATAATAATGTATGCACTAACTGTAAGTTGATCTGGATAAGAGTGTCTGCTAAATGACTAAAATGTAAATGTAATAGTGTCCTGGCTATAGGGTCCTGGCTGCAAGGGTCCTGGCTGCAAGTTAGGCTTGTGAAACTGAGAACACGTAACTAGAAGGAACAAGAACCATGTACAGTTCTGCTGCTAACATGAAACCAGTTTGAAAGATCAACATAGAAAGCCAACCAGACAGCACTCTATTTTTCTCTCTCCAACTGTCCCTCTCCTCTACCTCAACCTTTTCTCTCCCGCCACATCCTCTCTTTCTCTCGTTCTCTTCCAAACTGGCTCTCTCTCCCCCCTCTCTTTTCCCTGTCAGACTTTCCCTCTCTCCGGCAGCATCCCCCCCGTCCCTCCCAGCCTGCTACACTCTTCTCTCAGAGCGAGCGATTGGGCCTGCAGCAGGGGAGCGTTATGCCAAAAAACACACCAGATTCCATCTCCTTGGCCAACACTTACGAACACGCTTCCTGCAAGTGCTCTCCCCTTCCCCTCTCCTTACTCCCTCTCTCACACTGTGTACCTCTCCCTCCTCTCCCACTATATCTCTCTCCTAACAGGCCCAGCTGGTAAGGCTCACGGTGCTAACTCCTCTCTCCCTCTCCTAGATGTGCCACTGGTCCAACCAATGTCTTTGAACCATCAAAGCCAGGAACCATGGCTAATGCACTCACTGTGAATGCATGTGCAGTGCTATGAGAGACTAGCTGGTGATGAGGTAACATTACTGGTATGTTATTAGAGTGAGTGATGAGTGAGTGAGTGAGTGAGTGAGTGAGTGAGTGAGTGAGTGAGTGAGTGAGTGGGTGGGTGGATGGGTGAGTGATTGGGGGGAGAGAGCCTGGAGAACAGGGGATAGAGCCTGGAGAACAGGGGAGAGAGCCTGGAGAACAGGGGATAGAGCCTGGAGAACAGGGGAGAGAGCCTGGAGAACAGGGGATAGAGCCTGGAGAACATGGGAGAGAGCCTGGAGAACAGGGGATAGAGCCTGGAGAACAGGGGAGAGAGTCTGGAGAACAGGGGATAGAGCCTGGAGAACAGTGGATAGAGCCTGGAGAACAGGGGATAGAGCCTGGAGAACAGTGGATAGAGCCTGGAGAACAGGGGATAGAGCCTGGATAACAGGGGATTGAGCCTGGAGAACAGTGGATAGAGCCTGGAGAACAGGGGATAGAGCCTGGAGAACAGGGGATAGAGCCTGGAGAACATGGGAGAGTGCCTGGAGAACAGGGGATAGAGCCTGGAGAACAGGGGAGAGAGTCTGGAGAACAGGGGATAGAGCCTGGAGAACAGGGGATAGAGCCTGGAGAACAGTGGATAGAGCCTGGAGAACAGGGGATAGAGCCTGGAGAACAGTGGATAGAGCCTGGAGAACAGGGGATAGAGCCTGGAGAACATGGGAGAGTGCCTGGAGAACAGGGGATAGAGCCTGGAGAACAGGGGTGAGAGTCTGGAGAACAGGGGATAGAGCCTGGAGAACAGGGGATAAAGTCTGGAGAACAGGGGAGGAGGCAGATAGGAGTAATGAGGATGTGAACATCATGTAAACAATGTCATTAGTGAGCAGAACTGGGGCCAATTCCACTTCATCAACTCTGACTCCACTCAACCCATTCATTCATGTTTTATTCAAGTGTTGAGCCAAATCCTGGTAGTCTCTTTTACTCCATCAAGCCCATCACCAAACAGAAATCTAAAACAGTTTTTACAGCATAATAAAGCTGTATGTGTAACCATAGAAACTTCACTGGATTTGTACACTCTGTATCCGCCATAACTCTGTGGTAACCAGAGTGGTAACCAATGATGTATATAAACTCTGGTTTGCTGATGGTATGTATTGGCCAATGAGAGGGTTTGAAGCCACCGGTCGGCCTAATTGGACCTCCCCTGAAGAAGCAGTCCTCCATAGGAATGAATGGAATTCTACAGTATTGTTTCAGGGACAAAATTACATGTATTGAATTATTTTTGTTGTTGTAGTGGGGCAGTAACATTAGAACTTTCAAAAAAGTATACTTTACGGAAAATGTTTGTATATATTTTTTCATTTTTATGTTTAGCTCACATAATTTTAAAGTATGCATTAAGGTGTTTTTAATAGAATAAATGTGGCAAAAACAAATGTAGACATTAATAAATGCCTTTCTATACCTTCCAAAATATTTTTTTAAATTGGTGGGGTAGTGCCAAGATGGAGGCACAAAACAGCGCCCCCTGTTAGTCATCTAGTGTATACACTATCGGTCAAAAGTTTTAGAACACCTACTCATTCAAGGGTTTTTCTTCATTTTTACTATTTTCTACATTGTAGCATAATAGTGAAGACATCAAAACTATAAAATAACACATATGGAATCATGTAGTAAGCAAACAAGTGTTAAACAAATAAAAACATATTTGAGATTTGAGATTATTCAAATAGCCACCCTTTGCCTTGATGACAGCTTTGCACACTCTTGGCATTCTCTCAACCAGCTTCACCTGGAATGCTTTTCCAACAGTTTTGAAGGAGTTCCCACATATGCTGAGCACTTGTTGTCCTGTTGAAAAACAAATGATAGTCCCACTAAGCCCAAACCAGATGGGATGGCGTATCGCTGCAGAATGCTGTGGTAGCCATGCTAGTTAAGTGTGCCTTGAATTCTAAATAAATCACAGACAGTGTCACTAGCAAAGCACCCCCACATAATAACACCTCCTCCATGCTTTACGGTGGGAAATAGACATGCGGAGATCATCCGTTCACCCACACCGCGTCTCACAAAGACACAGCGGTTGGAACCCAAAATCTTCAATTTGGACTCCAGACCAAAGGACACATTTCCACCGGTCTAATGTCCATTGCTCGTGTTTCTTGGCCCAAGCAAGTCTCATCTTCTTATTGGTGTCCTTTAGTAGTTGTTTCTTTGCAGCAATTCGAGCATGAAGGCCTGATTCACAAAGTCTCCTCTGAACAGTTGATGTTGAGATGTGTCTGTTACTTGAACTCTGTGAAGCATTTATTTGGGCTACAATTTCTGAGGCTGGTAACTCTAATGTACTTATCCTCTGCAGCAGAGGTAACTCTGGGTCTTCCATTCTTGTGGCGGTCCTCATGAGAGCCAGTTTCATCATAGCGCTTGATGGTTTTTGCGACTGCACTTGAAGAAACTTTCAAAGTTCTTGAAATGTTCCGTATTGACTGACCTTCATGTCTTAAAATAATGATGGACAGTCGTTTCTCTTTGCTTATTTGAGCTGTTCTTGCCATAATATGGACGTGGTCTTTTACCATCTTCTGTATACCCCCCTACATTTTTATATTTTAGTCATTCAGCAGACGCTCTTATCCAGAGCGACTTACAGTTAGTCAGCGCATATATTTTTCATACTGCCCCCCCCCCGTGGGAATCGAACCCACAACCCTGGCATTGCAAGCGCCAAGCTCTACCAACTGAGCTACAGGAGGCCTACCTAGTCACAACACAACTGATTGGCTCAAACGCATTAAGAAGGAAAGAAATTCCACAAATTAACTTTTAAGAAGGCACACCTGTTAATTGAAATGCATTCCAGGCGACTACCTCATGAAGGTGGTTGAGAGAATGCCAAGAGTGTGCAAAACTGTCATCAAGGCAAAGGGTGGCTATTTGAAGAATCTAAAATCTAAAATATATTTTTATTTGTTTAACACTTTTTTGCTTACTACATGATTCCATATGTGTTACTTCATAGTTTTGATGTCTTCACTATTATTCTACATAGTAGAAAATAGTACAAATATAGAAAAACCTTGAATGAGTAAGTGTTCTAAAACTTTTGACCGGTAGTGTATATAAGTCATTGGTGGTAGCACTGTTCCACATTGAGTCATAGAACCTCGTGACATATCAAAACAGACAGCGGTCTAATGGAGCGGTCCTTGAGAACCACATGGCAGGAATTTCACAACCAGATTCTGGTCATCTCATCACCAGCCCAAACCATCTGGTTCTTCTCAGCTTTTCAATTAGCATAGGAGAAAATCACACACAGAAATGGCACTTGTACATTCCTATGACTTCATCGATGTGTTATGCACATACAGTGGGGAGAACAAGTATTTGATACACTGCCAATTTTGCAGGTTTTCCTACTTACAAAGTATGTAGAGGTCTGTAATTTTTATCATAGGTACACTTCAACTGTGAGAGACGGAATCTAAAACAAAAATCCAGAAAATCACATTGTATGATTTGTAAGTAATTAATTTGCATTTTATTGCATGACATAAGTATTTGATACATCAGAAAAGCAGAACTTAATATTTGGTACAGAAACCTTTGTTTGCTATTACAGAGATCATACGTTTCCTGTAGGTCTTGACCAGGTTTGCACACACTGCAGCAGGGATTTTGGCCCACTCCTCCATACCTTCTTCAGATCCTTCAGGTTTCGGGGCTGTCGCTGGGCAATACGGACTTTCAGCTCCCTCCAAAGATTTTCTATTGGGTTCAGGTCTGGAGACTGGCTAGGCCACTCCAGGACCTTGAGATGCTTCTTACGGAGCCACTCCTTAGTTGCCCTGGCTGTGTGTTTCGGGTCGTTGTCATGCTGGAAGACCCAGCCACGACCCATCTTCAATGCTCTTACTGAGGGAAGGAGGCTGTTGGCCAAGATCTCGCGATACATGGCCCCATCCATCCTCCCCTCAATACGGTGCAGTCGTCCTGTCCCCTTTGCAGAAAAGCATCCCCAAAGAAAGATGTTTCCACCTCCATGCTTCACGGTTGGGATGGTGTTCTTGGGGTTGTACTCATCCTTCTTCTTCCTCCAAACACGGCGAGTGGAGTTTAGAAACAAAAAGCTATATTTTTGTCTCATCAGACCACATGACCTTCTCCCATTCCTCCTCTGGATAATCCAGATGGTCATTGGCAAACTTCAGACGGGCCTGGACATGCGCTGGCTTGAGCAAGGGATTTTAATCCATGACGGCGTAGTGTGTTACTAATGGTTTTCTTTGAGACTGTGGTCCCAGCTCTCTTCAGGTCATTGACCAGATCCTGCCGTGTAGTTCTGGGCTGATCCCTCACCTTCCTCATAATCATTGATGCCCCACGAGGTGAGATCTTGCATGGAGCCCCACACCGAGGGTGATTGACCGTCATCTAGAACTTCCATTTTCTAATAATTGCGCCAACAGTTGTTGCCTTCTCACCAAACTGCTTGCCTATTGTCCTGTAGCCCATCCCAGCCTTGTGCAGGTCTACAATTTTATCCCTGATGTCCTTACACAGCTCTCTGGTCTTGGCCATTGTGGAGAGGTTGGAGTCTGTTTGATTGAGTGTGTGGACAGGTGTCTTTTATACAGGTAACGAGTTCAAACAGGTGCAGTTTATACAGGTAATGAGTGGAGAACAGGAGGGCTTCTTAAAGAAAAACTAACAGGTCTGGGAGAGCCAGAATTCTTACTGGTTGGTAGGCAATCAAATACTTATGTCATGCAATAAAATGCAAATTAATTACTTAAAAATCATACAATGTGATTTTCTGGATTTTAGATTCCGTCTCTCACAGTTGAAGTGTACCTATGATAAAAATTACAGACCTCTACATGCTTTGTAAGTAGGAAAACCTGCAAAATCGGCAGTGTATCAAATACTTGTTCTCCCCACTGTATGTAAATATGATTATATTGGTACAGGAACCAATTGTTGTCTTCACATAGCGTTTATCCACGACAATTATAATTTATGCTAATTAGCCAACTGTAAGGCCCTATAAAATCGGTTAAATTTTTTGCCTAATTCTGTTTTTTCCCCTCAAAATTCAGTTTCTCTGTTTTGTTTTTCCAGGTTTCCAATTGTCCATGTTTTTTCAGGATTTCGCTCTCAAAATCACACTTGTTTTATATAAAAACAACAAACTGGATGTTCTAAGTCCACAACAATGCTTAAACCACTTCAGACCTTTGAGGTCTGGGAAAAATCTAGACATTTTCATTTTTAGGTATGGATACCCTTTAATTCAAGTGTGCACCAGCAAGACACTTGTTTGGTTAGCGGTGTTTCTGTAGCGCTCATGTGATTGCAGAGTTTGCTAAACAAATGGCCACTGGATTGATGCAAATAACCATGATATCATTCTGCGACCCTCTGTGATGAAAGGGAAGCCAATCAGCATTGAGAGCTGATGCCAGATGACCTTGTGCTTTCATCACAGAGGGTCTCGTCAGAGCGTTGGTGATGTCATAGTGCCCAACAGGCATGGGGCTGGTTAGTGTCCCTCAGGCAGCTGTCCATTCTCATAGACTCTCCTGATAGAGAATATAGTGGGGTGTGTCTAAGGTCAAATGATCAAGTTCCATTGGAGGTACCTGACTGAATATCTCCAAGCTAGGTTCTCCCTTCAAACACACCATCCCCAACCCCCAGTCAATCCTTTTTACTAAGCTGGTATGAGCATTCTGAAGCAGACCTAATGAACGTTCTGAAGCCGACCTAATGAATGTTCTGAAGCAGACCTAATGAACGTTCTGAAGCAGACCTAATGAACGTTCTGAAGCAAACCTAATGAACGTTCTGAAGCAGACCTAATGAACATTCTGAAGCAGACCTAATGAACGTTCTGAAGCAGACCTAATGAACGTTCTGAAGCAGTCATAATGAACATTCTGAAGCAGACCTAATGAACGTTCTGAAGCAGATCTAATGAACGTTCTGAAGCAGACCTAATGAACGTTCTGAAGCAGACCTAATGAACGTTCTGAAGCAGACCTAATGAACATTCTGAAGCAGACCTAATGAACGTTCTGAAGCAGACCTAATGAACGTTCTGAAGTAGTCCTAATGAACATTCTGAAGCTGACCTAATGAGTGTTCTGAAGCTGACCTAATGAGCGTTCTGAAGCTGACCAAATGAACGTTCTGAAGCTGACCTAATGAGTGTTCTGAAGCTGACCTAATGAGCATTCTGGGATGGGGACCTAATGAGTGTTCTGAAGCTGACCTAATGAGCATTCTGAAGCTGACCTAATGAACGTTCTGAAGCTGACCTAATGAGTGTTCTGAAATAGACCTAATGAGCGTTCTGAGGCTGACCTAATGACCGCTCTGAAGCTGACCTAATGAGCGTTCTGAAGCTGACCTAATGACCGTTCTGAAGCTGACCTAATGAGCGTTCTGAAGCTGACCTAATGAGCGTTCTGAAGATGACCTAATGAGCGTTCTGAAGCTGACCTAATGAGCGTTCTGAAGCTGACCTAATGAGTGTTCTGAAGCTGACCTAATGAGCGTTCTGAAGCTGACCTAGTAATGCCCCTTAATCATTGCAAGGTGTGCTCTCTCATCCCTCCCTCCCTCTCTCTCTCGCTCTCTCTCTCTCTCTCTCTCTCACTCTCTATCTCTCACTCTCTCTCTCTCTCTCTCTCTCTCTCTCTCTCTCTCTCTCTCTCTCTCTCTCTCTCTCTCTCTCTCTCTCTCTCTCTCTCTCTCCCTCGCTCTCTTCCATTCACTCACTCTCTCTCTCCCTCCCCCTCTCGCTCTGTCCAAACAGCTGAGGGTGGGTACAGGACAGAACAGAACAGATATGACAGAGGTCACATGTGTCCCTCTGGTATTTGTAATTACTGTGTGGGACTTCCAGTCATGGAGCCAGTGTCAACAGTGACCACAACAACCCCTCTCCTCTCCTCTCCTCTCCTCTCCTCTCCTCTCCTCTCCTCTCCTCTCCTCTCCTCTCCTCTCCTCTCCTCTCCTCTCCTCTCCTCTCCTCTCCTCTCCTCTCCTCTCCTCTCAGTCATGGAGCCAGTGTTAACAGTGACCACGACAACCCCCCTCCTCTCCTCTCCTCCACCCCACCTCCTCCATGTGAAACAAGTATTCAAAGAGCAATGCTGGACAAAAATAAACAGTGGTAAATAAACAGAACTGAAAAAATCTGCAAGGCAAAATTGCCAGAGATCAACAAAGGAAAAATCCCATAGTAGTCTGTTCAATGTCTTTATGAACCTACCAAATGGCAATAACCTGGACGTGACTCCACGGCAAAGGACACATTTCCATGGTCTGCCTCTGACTGTGGCGGAGAGAGGTAGAAGACATTCTTGGGATGATAGGGAGACTTTTCAGCACTCAGAACAGAAAATAACAGAACAGTGGCCAATTACCCTGGCCTATTTCCCCTCCACCAAGGGTCATCTGGCAGAGCCCCAGACCTGCTAAGTCAGCTGTCATGCTTATGGTTTTAACGCTGATCAGCATCACACTGACTCACTCATTAGTATGCCCACATTAAAAACAAGCCACGCTATCTACCCCGGCAATTACCATGACTCTGTGACAAGGTGGTGACTCCGACTCCCTAACGATGATGAAACAGACATTCTATTTCTATTTTACACTTCCTGTCGTTGATTTTAACATAAACTAATTTAGAATATTCCTCCCAAAATAGCAGAAATGTATCTTCCTGCCTATTTGGGCAGCTCATCATGGGCAACATTACCCAACCCTTAATCCTGGAACCCCCCTCCCTCCCCCTTCGCTCCCTGTGGACAACTCCAGCTCACAGAGAACTACACAGAGAACACACTTTTGGCGTATATAGTTGAAGTCGGAAGTTTACATACACCTTAGCCAAATACATTTAAACTCAGTTTTTCACAATTCCTGACATTTAATCCTAGTACAAATTCCCTGTCTTAGGTCAGTTAGGATCACCACGTTATTTTAAGAACGTGAAATGTCAGAATAATAGTAGAGAGAAAAAAGTAGAGAAAAAAATAAATATAAATAAAAATAGAGAGAATTATTTATTTCAGCTTTTATTTCTTTCATCAAATTCCGAGTGGGTCTGAAGTTTACATACATTCAATTAGTATTTGGTAGTATTGCCTTTAAATTGTTTAACTTGGGTGAAACGTTTCGGGTAGCCTTCCACAAGCTTCCCACAATAAGTTGGGTGAATTTTGTCCCATTCCTCCTGACAGAGCTGGTGTAACTGAGTCAGGTTTGTAGGCCTCCTTGCTCGCACATGCTTTTTCAGTTCTGCCCACACATTTTCTATAGGATTGAGGTCAGGCCTTTGTGATGGCCACCCCAACACATTGACTTTGTTGTCCTTAAGCCATTTTGCCACAACTTTGGAAGTATGCTTGGGGTCATTGTCCATTTGGAAGACCCATTTGCGACCAAGCTTTAACTTCCTGACTGATGTCTTGAGATGTTGCTTCAATATATCCACATAATTTTCCTTTCTCATGATGCCATCTATTTTGTGAAGTGCACCAGTCCCTCCTGCAGCAAAGCACCCCCACAGCATGATGCTGCCAACCCCGTGCTTCACGGTTGGGATGGTATACTTCGGCTTGCAAGCCACCCCCTTTTCCCTCCAAATATAACGATGATCATTATGGCCAAACAGTTCTATTTTTGTTTCATCAGACCAGAGGACATTTCTCCAAAAAGTACAATCTTTGTCCCCATGTGCAGTTGCAAACCGAAGTCTGGCTTTTTTATGGCGGTTTTGGAGCAGTGGCTTCTTCCTTGCTGAGTGGCCTTTCAGGTTATGTCGCTATAGGACTCGTTTTACTGTGGATATAGATACTTTTGTACCTGTTTCTTCCAGCATCTTCACAAGGTCCTTTGCTGTTGTTCTGGGATTGATTTGCACTTTTCGCACCAAAGTACGTTCATCTCTAGGAGACAGAACGCGTCTCCTTCCTGAGCGGTATGACGGCTGCGTGGTCCCATGGTGTTTATACTTGCGTACTATTGTTTGTACAGATGAACGTGGTACCTTCAGGCATTTGGAAATTGCTCCCAAGGACGAACCAGACTTGTGGAGGTCTACAATTTTTTTTCTGAGGTCTTGGCTGATTTCTTTTGATTTTCCCATGATGTCAAGCAAAGAGGCACTGAGTTTGAAGGTAGGCCTTGAAATACATCCACAGGTACACCTCCAATTGACTCAAATTATGTCAATTAGCCTATCAGAAGCTTCTGAAGCCATGACATCATTTTCTGGAATTTTCCAAACTGTTTAAAGGCACAGTCAACTTAGTCTATGTAAACTTCTGACCCACTGGAATTGTAATACAGTGAATTATAAGTGAAATAATCTGTCTGTAAACAATTGTTGGAGAAATGACTTGTGTCATGCACAAAGTAGATGTCCTAACCAACTTGGCAAAACTATAGTTTGTTAACAAGATATTTGTGGAGTGGTTGAAAAACAAGTTTTAATGACTCCAACCTAAGTGTATGTAAACTTCCGACTTCAACTGTAGGTGTATTTTTTAAGTGGGATCGTTCATGAAAGACAAGAGATGAGCCAGCTGTAGGTTGTTGACTTCGTGGTTGGATGACCGACAGCAGGAAGTACAAAATGGGAAGCCATAGGGAGAAACAAGAGAGGAAGCCACAGACAGAAGCACACAAAATTCTTCATTCTGGTCACTTTATTTTCCAGGAAATGCTTTATTCTGGGAAGAGAAGACCAACTGGTCCTGAGGGAGCACTGACAGGACAGTGAAGTAACTGTTCTGGACGACTGTGTGATCTCGCTCTCCATAGCCGATTTGAGTAAGACCTTTAAACAGTTTAACATTCACAAGGCCATAGGGCCAGATGGATTACCAGGACGTGTACTCAGAGCATGTGCTGATCAGCTGGCAAGTGTCTTCAATGACATTTTCCATCTATCCCTGACACAGTCTGTAATACCAACATGTTTCAAACAGTCCACCATAGTCCCTGTGCCTAAGAACACCAAGGTAACCTGTCTAAATGACTACCGACCTGAAGCACTCACATCTGTCGCCATGAAATGCTTTGAAAGGCTGGTCATGGTTCACATCAACACCATCATCCCAGACACCCTGGACCCACTCCAATTCGCATTCTGCCCTAACAGATCCACAGATGACACAATCTTGATTGCACTCCACACTGCCCTCTCCCACCTGGATAAGAAGACACCTATGCGAGAATGTTGTTCATTGACTACAGCTCAGCGTTCAACACCATAGTCCCCTCCAAGCTCATCACTAAGCTTAGTACCCTGGGACTGAACACCTCCCTCTGCAACTGGATTCTGGACTTCCTGACGGGCCGCCCCCAGGTGGTGAGGGTAGGAAACAACACATCCGCCAAGCTGACCCTCAACACGGGGGCCCCTCAGGGGTGTGTGCTTAGTCCCTCCTGGGGTAGTGCGTACGGCCCAGTACATCACTGGTGCCGAGCTCCCTGCCATCCAAGACCTCTATACCAGGCAGTGTCAAAGGAAGAAACTTAAAATTGTCAAAGACTCCAGCCACCCTAGTCATATACTGTTCTCTCTGCTACCGCACAAAAAGCGGTACCGATGCACCAAGTCTGGAAACAACAAGACCCTGCACAGCTTCTACCCCCAAGACATAAGACTGCTAAATAGTTAGTTAAATAGTTAACCAAATAGCTACCCAGACTATCTGCATTGACCCCCTTTTGCACGAACTCTTTTGACTCATCACATACACTGCTGCTACTGCTTCTGCTATCCTGTTGCCTAGTCACTTTATCCCTTCCCATATGTACATATCTACCTCAACTACCTCGTACCCCTGCACATCGACTCGGTACTGGTACCCCGTGTATATAGCCAAGTTATCGTTACTCATTGTGTATTTATTACTTGTGTAATTATCTTTATTTTATTTATTTCTCTCTGCATTGTTGGGAAGGGCCCGTAAATAAGCATTTCACTGTTTGTCTACACCTGTTGTTTACAAAGCATGTGACAAATAAAATACCATTTTATTTATTTTTTTACTTTGTCACAAGCATTATGGCAACACTTGTCTGTTAAAGGTTGTCAATTCAGTCATAATGAGAGCACAGTGGTTCACAGGTGCCTAGTGAATGAGGATTCCTACAGATTTATGAAGAAATTGCGTGACAGGAGGTAACTGAGGTGTTACATACCCCAGTCAGACATTCAGGATTACAGTGAAAAGCAGCCAAATATGTTCAAGGTCTTGTAGAGAGCAGCTTAACAGTGTTTAATGTCTTGTAGAGAGCAGCTTAACAGTGTTCAAGGCCTTGTAGAGAGCAGCTTAACAGTGTTCAAGGTCTTGTAGAGAGCAGCTTAACAGTGTTCAAGGTCTTGAAGAGAGCAGCTTAACAGTGTTCAAGGTCTTGTAGAGAGCAGCTTAACAGTGTTCAAGGCCTTGAAGAGAGCAGCTTAACCGTGTTCAAGGTCTTGAAGAGAGCAGCCTAACAGTGTTCAAGGTCTTGTAGAGAGCAGCCTAACAGTGTTCAAGATCTTGAAGAGAGCAGCTTAACCGTGTTCAAGGTCTTGAAGAGAGCAGCCTAACAGTGTTCAAGATCTTGCAGAGAGCAGCCTAACAGTGTTCAAGGTCTTGCAGAGAGCAGCCTAACAGTGTTCAAGATCTTGTTCTAATTACAGAAAACAAGGTGAAGACAGCAAGATCAACACAAAACAGATCTGGCCAGATACTTACCTGCACGCTCAGGTCACATCTCTCTCTCTCTCTCTCTCTCTCTCTCTCTCTCTCTCTCTCTCTCTCTCTCTCTCTCTAACTATCTCTCTCTCTCTCTCCCCCTCCCTCAATGACTGTGGTAAAGGTAAGGTTATTACAATAGCTGCTGTTGACTAGCGTAACATAGTGGCATGTATTTTTATTGAAATCAGACAGATTTTCATGGACAATAATTTATAAAACACTCAGGGCCAGACGGATGTTGTAGCATGTGTATTTGGGGATTGTGTTTGCACTTCTGTATGTGGTTTGAATGAGCCCCAGGCAGCTGCCTTGGATCAGAGCTTCCTAAATCACAACCTTTCATGGGTGAGCCCCCTCAGCTCTTAAGGCCAGTTGAGAGGACAGACTCCCACACCCCCGAAGGCTGGCCTGGCCACTCCCTTCCTGGGCAGGACCGATGGCTATCACTGCCTGGGCAAGGCACCGGCCACCACCAGTCAACAGGCCAGCCTCAGCTATTCAGCTATCATCTCCAGACCCAAACACAACCAGGCCACAAACAACAGAGCCTATACAAAACACAACCAGGCCACAAACAACAGAGCCTGAACAAAACACAACCAGGCCACAAACAACAGAGCCTATACAAAACACAACCAGGCCACAAACAACAGAGCCTGAACAAAACACAACCAGGCCACAAACAACAGAGCCTATACAAAACACAACCAGGCCACAAACAACAGAGCCTGAACAAAACACAACCAGGCCACAAACAACAAAGCCTATACAAAACACAACCAGGCCACAAACAACAGAGCCTATACAAAACACAACCAGGCCACAAACAACAGAGCCCATACAAAACACAACCAGGCCACAAACAACAGAGCCCATACAAAACACAACCAGGCCACAAACAACAGAGCCCATACAAAACACAACCAGGCCACAAACAACAGAGCCTATACAAAACACAACCAGGCCACAAACAACAGAGCCTATACAAAACACAACCAGGCCACAAACAGAGCCTATACAAAACAAAACCAGGCCACAAACAACAGAGCCCATACAAAACACAACCAGGCCACAAACAACAGAGCCTGAACAAAACACAACCAGGCCACAAACAACAGAGCCCATACAAAACACAACCAGGCCACAAACAACAGAAACTATACAAAACACAACCAGGCCACAAACAACAGAGCCCATACAAAACACAACCAGGCCACAAACAACAGAGCCCATACAAAACACAACCAGGCCACAAACAACAGAGCCTATACAAAACACAACCAGGCCACAAACAACAGAGCCCATACAAAACACAACCAGGCCACAAACAACAGAGCCCATACAAAACACAACCAGGCCACAAACAACAGAGCCTATACAAAACACAACCAGGCCACAAACAACAGAGCCTATACAAAACACAACCAGGCCACAAACAGAGCCTATACAAAACAAAACCAGGCCACAAACAACAGAGCCCATACAAAACACAACCAGGCCACAAATAACAGAGCCTGAACAAAACACAACCAGGCCACAAACAACAGAGCCCATACAAAACACAACCAGGCCACAAACAACAGAGCCTATACAAAACACAACCAGGCCACAAACAACAGAGCCCATACAAAACACAACCAGGCCACAAACAACAGAGCCTATACAAAACACAACCAGGCCACAAACAACAGAGCCCATACAAAACACAACCAGGCCACAAACAACAGAGCCTATACAAAACACAACCAGGCCACAAACAACAGAGCCTATACAAAACACAACCAGGCCACAAACAACAGAGCCCATACAAAACACAACCAGGCCACAAACAACAAGAGCCTGAACAAAACACAACCAGACCACAAACAACAGAGCCTGAACAAAACACAACCAGGCCACAAACAACAGAGCCTGAACAAAACACAACCAGGCCACGAACAACAGAGCCTGAACAAAACACAACCAGGCCACAAACAACAGAGCCTGAACAAAACACAACCAGGCCACGAACAACAGAGCCTGAACAAAACACAACCAGGCCACAAACAACAAGAGCCCATACAAAACACAACCAGGCCACAAACAAAAGAGCCCATACAAAACACAACCAGGCCACAAACAACAGAGCCCATACAAATCACAACCAGGCCACAAACAACAGAGCCCATACAAAACACAACCAGGCCACAAATAACAGAGCCCATACAAAACACAACCAGGCCACAAACAACAGAGCCCATACAAAACACAACCAGGCCACAAACAACAGAGCCCATACAAAACACAACCAGGCCACAAACAACAAGAGCCTGAACAAAACACAACAGTGTGGAAATAGTATCTTCCTGACCAACAGCATTGTTTTGAGGAAACACAGCCAGACCTTTACAAACCACAGGACAAGAGTGGCCTACATACTATGCCAGGTCTACTGCAGACCAGTTTGTGCCCATTCCTTGATAGAAATCATCAAAGATGAAACTGATATTAAAAACCCAACTGGCTTTGGACTTGTATTGGCTTGCTACTTTTCAAACCCATCCCCTTATCCTCTTGGGCTATTTCCTCAGATGGAAAAGATGGTACGAAGACTGGAAAGCAATCTCTGCCACATGCCTTCTTCCATAACGCATGGCGCCAGCCGCTGCAGTCTGCCAAGTCTCTCCCTGCCCCTGGCCAAAGCTGGCATTCACTCCTCCATCAATGACCCTTTCAAATAGGGCTTGGGTGCAGTCGGTCACATCAATAGCTGCTGGCTCATAGCAGGGACAGGGAGGATACGCTCTTAGAAAAAAGGGTTCCAAAAGGGTTCTTTGGCCGTCCCCATAGGAGTAACTTTTTCTGGTTCCCTGTAGAACCCTCTGTGGAAAGGGTTCTACATTGAACCCAAAAGGGTTCTACCTGGAACCAAAAAGGGTTATTCAAAGGGGACAGCTCTGGATAGCACCTTTTTTTCTAAGAGTGTAGAACAAGTTGGGCAAGTTACGCAGGAGTGAATAGGTTAAGAATCTTACCTTTGCCTCGCATTTCTTGTGAGTGGCTGTTTTACACACTGGAGAGAGAAGGATGGCAACAGAGAGGGGGGTAGGGAGACAGAAGGGAACAATTAGTCAGCTTCCATCATCCAGGTTCATTTGGTGTATTCGATGTAGCATGTTAGCTGATCTGAAGGTCCTTGAAAACGAGCAGCTTACAGTGAGTCTGCAGCATGAGGGCTCTGACAGAGAAAGAGAGAGCTAGAACTGACAGCTGAACAGGATCCTCTATGGAGGAGGAGGGTGGAAAGAAAGAGAGAGAGAGAGAGAGCGAGAGAGAGAGAGAGAGAGAGAGAGAGAGAGAGAGAGAGAGAGAGAGAGAGAGAGAGAGAGAGAGAGACTCACCTCGGCAGAAGGACCCCGTGCTGTCCACACTCTGACGACACACCCCACACTGACGGTTCTTCTTAAAGGTCTTCACCTTGAAGAAATGGGGCTCCCCCTTCCCTGTCTACCAACACACAGGTACACACACAGTCAGAAACCCAGTACGTAGGGAGTCGCGCACACACACTCTAGGGTTGTTGGTGTGTTGCTCCAGAACCTCTATGGTTGGTTGTGTAATGGAGGTAATCATCTAGTAACACGCCCACGATCCTACTGTGTTTCACGACATGAAATTGGCTTTGAACATGAGACTGCAGGGGGTTGGGAGTTGCATGTTTCATGGCATGGTAACTAAGAAAATGTCAACATACACTACCGTTCAAAAGTTTGGGGTCACTTGGAATTTTCCTTGTCTTCGAAAGAAAAGCAATTTTTTTTGTCCATTAAAATAACATCAAATTGATCAGAAATACAGTGTAGACAGAGTTGCAAAGAAAAAGCCATATCTCAGACTGCCCACCTTAATCTTTTCTTTTTATTGGCCAGTCTGAGATATGGCTTTTTCTTTGCAACTCTGCCTAGAAGGTCAGCATCCCGGAGTCGCCTCGTCACTGTTGACGTTGAGACTGGTGTTTTGCGGGTACTATTTAATTAAGCTGCCAGTTGAGGACCTATGAGGCGTCTGTTTCCCAAACTAGACACTCTAATGTATTTGTCCTCTTGCTCAGTTGTGCACTGGGGCCTCCCACTCCTCTTTCTATTCTGGTTAGAGCCAGTTTGCGCTATTCTGTGAAGGGAGTAGTACACAGCGTTGTACGAGATCTTCAGTTTCTTGGCAATTTCTCGCATGGAATAGCCTTCATTTCTCAGAACAAGAATAGACTGACGAGTTTCAGAAGAAAGCATTGGAACACAGTACTGATGGTTGCTGATAATGGGCCTCTGTACGCCTATGTAGATATTCCATAAAAAATCAGCCGTTTCCAGCTACAATAGCCATTTACAACATTAACAATGTCTACACAGATTATTATTTTATTTTTTTATATATTTCTGATCAATTTATGTTATTTTAATGGACAAAAAAATTGCTTTTCTTTTGAAAAAAAGGAAAATTCTAAGTGACTCCAAACTTTTGAACGGTAGTGTATGTGAACACATGGTTGGTCTGCTCTTACACACAGACACACCCCCTCTCTCTGAGTCATGAACTGAGGTAAGAAATAAGTAAAAAAGACCACTCAGATATACTGAGGGCAAATCCACCAGGTAATGTAAACCCTCAGAAGTGTCCATGCTTGGCCGTGTGTCCGTGTGTCCATGTCCATGTGTCCCTGTCCATGTGTCCCTGTCCGTGTGTCCTGTCCATGTGTCCATGTCCATGTGTCCCTGTCCATGTGTCCCTGTCTGTGTGTCCATGTCCATGTGTCCATGTCCATGTGTCCCTGTCCATGTGTCCCTGTCCGTGTGTCCTGTCCATGTGTCCATGTCCATGTGTCCCTGTCCGTGTGTCCCTGTCCATGTGTCCATGTCCATGTGTCCCTGTCCGTGTGTCCCTGTCCATGTGTCCCTGTCCGTGTGTCCCTGTCCGTGTGTCCCTGTCCGTGTGTCCCTGTCCGTGTGTACCTGTCCGTGTGTCCCTGTCCGTGTGTCCCTGTCCATGTGTCCCTGTCCGTGTGTCCCTGTCGTGTGTCCCTGTCCGTGTGTCCCTGTCCATTTGTCCCTGTCCGTGTGTCCCTGTCCATGTGTCCCTGTCCGTGTGTCCATGTCCATATGTCCATGTCCGTGTGTCCCTGTCCGTGTGTCTCTGTCCATGTGTCCATGTGCGTGTGTCCCTGTCCGTGTGTCCATGTCCATGTGTCCCTGTCCGTGTGTCCCTGTCTGTGTGTCCATGTCCATGTGTCCCTGTCCTTGTTTCCCTGTCCGTGTGTCCATGTCCATGTGTCCCTGTCCGTGTGTCCCTGTCCGTGTGTCCATGTCCATGTGTCCATGTCCGTGTACAGTACACTGCCTCAAAGCCAGTCTGTTTTCATGGGTCTGGAAATCAGACTGATAAACATCAAGAACCTTTGTTACGGCGTTGTGTGCTTTCCCTCTTCAGTAAATGGGCTGTTTGAACACTTTTCCAATCTCCTCTCCCGCTACGACTGTGCACTATTTGACAGCTGACATGAGACTGTGCTTACTTGTTCAATACGCCACTGTGTGGACAACCAGGGCAGGCACCATCCGCCTGCCTCACCACCCCCATCCACGGCCCCCCTCACCACTGACCCCAAGCATGCCAGGCATGAGACTAAACCACTGGCTCTCTGACAACTGTCTGTCTGTCTGTCTGCCACCATGAAGTGGACCGGGAACACAGTTTAAATAGAGACGGTGATTAACTGCAATCCTATCAGTAGAATGATACTGAGTAAAATACTGTGGACAGTTTCACAGAATGGGCATGGTTTCACCTGACAGACAGATACTGGGCATGGTTTCACCTGGCAGACAGACACTGGGCATGGTTTCACCTGGCAGACAGACACTGGGCATGGTTTCACCTGGCAGACAGACACTGGGCATGGTTTCATCTGGCAGACAGACACTGGGCATGGTTTCACCTGGCAGACAGATACTGGGCATGGTTTCACCTGGCAGACAGACACTGGGCATGGTTTCACCTGGCAGACAGACACTGGACATGGTTTTTCACCTGGCAGACGTACATTGCGCATGGTTTCACCTGGCAGACAGACACTGGGCATGGTTTCACCTGGCAGACAGACACTGGGCATGGTTTCACCTGGCAGACAGACACTGGGCATGGTTTCACCTGGCAGACAGACACTGGGCATGGTTTCACCTGGCAGACAGACACTGGGCATGGTTTCACCTGGCAGACAGACACTTGGTATGGTTTCACCAGGCAGACAGACACTGGGCATGGTTTCACCTGGCAGACAGACACTGGGCATGGTTTCACAACATTTCTGCTGAGGACACTATCACCACTTGGCAGACAGACAGACTGCAGCTCCTGCATACCCTGGCACAAGAGGTTGGTGTCACCTTAATTGGGGAGGACGGGCTCGTGGTAATGGCTGGAGCAGAATAGGTGGAATGGTTTCAAATACATCAAACCCATGGTTTCCATGTGTTTGATGCCATTCCATTTGCTCCGTTCCAGCCATTGTTATGAGCCATCCTCCCCTCAGCAGCCTCCTGTGTACCCTGGGTTGCGTTCAGAAAGGTGCAATGTACTGACTGTCGCAGAGCTAAAAAGCTGACACGATTCCTTACTTTACTTTTCATAGAGAAATCTCTGTCATTGGGAACATTTCACAACATTGTGCCATAGTGAACGCGGTCCTGGATACTGACATAAGCATCAGCATCCAGCCACTGCTGGTTAGCACTCAGTCAAAAACAATGTGCAAGAAGGGCCCCTGATAGCAATGAGGTGTAATTAATGAAAATGTCCCCCCATGCAAGACATGTCTCATGAAATCCTTACATTTATGTCATTTTGCAGACACGCTTTTCCAGAGTGACTTACAGGAGCAATTAGGGTTACATGCCTTACTCAAGGACACATCGGCAGATTTTTCACCTAGTCGGCTCGGGGATTCGAAGCAGCGACCTTTCAGATACAGGCCCAACGCTCTTAACTGCTAGCCTACCTGCCATCCTTCTGTATGAGATAATAGGAGGGATTGGCTCTCGTTGGATAATCAGCTGCCAAAATATAGATGTGAGGAGAGGGGGGAGGAAAAGAGAGATGTATTCATTTTTATTTAACCTTTATTTTGACAGGGAAGACATATTGAGAGTTAAGTATCTTTTCCAAATGTGCCCTGTATAATACAATATAAATACACATTAAACACAAAATACAGTACCAGTCAAAAGTTTGGACACTGGTGAAGACATCAAAACTATGAAATAACACATATAGAATTATGTACTAACCCAAAAATATTATTCAAAGTAGCCACCCTTTGCCTTGATAACAGCTTTGCACACTCTTGGCATTCTCTCAACCAGCTTCATGAGGAATGCTTTTCCAACAGTCTTGAAGGAGTTCCCACATATGCTGAGCACTTGTTGGCTGCTTTACCTTCACTCTGCGGTCCAACACATCCCAAACCATCTAATTTGGGTTGAGGTCGGGGGATTGTGGAGGCCAGGTCATCTGATGCAGCACTCCATCACTCTCCTTCTTGGTAAAATAGCCCTTACACAGCCTGGAGGTGTGTTGGGTCATTGTCCTGTTGAAAAACAAATTATAGTCCCACTAAGCCCAAACCAGATGGGATGGCGTCTCGCTGCAGAATGCTATGGTAGCCATGCTGGTTAAGTGTGCCTTGAATTCTAAATAAATCACAGCAATTCCACCATGAAGGCCTGATTCACACAGTCCGCTCTGAACAGTTGATGCTGAGATGTGTCTGTTACTTGAACTCTGTGAAGCATTTATTTGGGCTGCAATTTCTGAGGCTGGTAACTCTAATGAACTTATCCTCTGCAGCGGAGGTAATTCTGGGTCTTCCATTCCTGTGGCGGTCCTCATGAGAGCCAGTTTCATCATAGCGCTTGAAGTTTTTTGCGACTGCACTTGAAGAAACTTTCTCTTTGCTTATTTGAGCTGTTCTTGCCATGTTATGGACTTGGTCTTTTACCAAATAGGGCTATCTTCTGTATACACGCCCAACTGATTGGCTCAAACGAATTAAGAAGGAAAGAAATTCCACAAATTAACTTTCAAGAAGGCACACCTGTTAACTGAAATGCATTCCAGGTGACTACCTCATGAAGCTGGTTGAGAGAATGCAAGAGTGTGCAAAGCTGTCATCAAGGCAAAGGGTGGCTATTTGAAGAATCTCAAATATAAAATATATTTTGATTTGTTTAACACTTCTTTTGGTTACTACATGATTCCATATGTGTTATTTCATAGTTTTGATGTCTTCACTGTTATTCTACAAATTAAAACATAAAAATAAAGAAAAACCCTTGAATGAGTAGGTGTGTCCAAACTTTTGACTGGTACACTCATTAAAATACAAAAACACAGTCATGCTAAGCACAAATAAAACATCACAAATCACCCAGAAAAACAGTTACATTCCTCCACAAATAAATCCCCAATCAATACTTTAATTTGCTCGAACGGCACAAGAACATCAAGATTAAATGTATTTTTAATTATGTTCCAGCAATACGGTGCATTAAAACTAAAAGCAGATTTACAAAACTTGGTGGAGACCCTAGGAACCTCAAGCGTTAACCAATCCTCAGCTGTCTATAAGTCAACAGCAAAGTTAGATAAGACAGAAGTTTATGAAGTAGCCCTTGTAAACAAAAAGGGAGTAATGTAGAGATATACAGGTCTTTAGTGAAGTCTAGCCAACCTTGTGATACAGGATACAGTGATGAGATTCAAAACGTTTACCTGAAACAAAACGAAGGGCAATATAGTAGATGGCATCCAAAGATTTAAGAGTAGTAGCAGTTGCACTTTGATAAATAATATCACCATAATCAAGAACAGATAAAAAGGTTGACTGAATAATCTGCTTCCTACTGCTTAGAGAATGGCACGATCTGTTTCTGTAGAAAAAGCCACATTTAAATCTTAGCTTCTTAACCAGCTCATCTATATGTTTTTTAAACGTCAAATCCATATCAATCCAAATGCCGAAGTATTTATATGCAGGAACACGTTCGATTGGAGAACCATCTAATGAGTGAACATGGAGTTCATCTGAAACATTCTTGCGAGAGTTTAAAAACAACATGTATTTCATTTTGCCCGTATTAAGCGTTTCACTGTAATGTCTACACCTGTTGTATTCGGCGCATGTGGCAAATGAAATTTGATTTGATTAAGCACAAGTTTTAAATCAGCAAGGGATTGCTATGTATAGGCCTAAACCCTGATTGGTTTACATTCAAAATAGATTTCTCAGATAAAACAAGCAAAGTTGTAAATATACCAAGGATTCAAGAATCTTAGCTAGACAAGGAAGCCTTGAAATGGGGCGATAATTATTAAGATCACTACTATCCCCGCCCTTATGGAGTGGCAGCACATGAGATGATTTCCATACTTTTAGAATATTTTCTGATAACAATGTTAAATAAAAAATGTGGGTTATTGAGCCAACAATGATGGGCGCTGCACACTTAAGCAGACCAGGATCCAATTGGTCGGCACTTGTGGATTTCTTGTTGTCTATTGCTAGCAAAGCATCCAGGATTTCTAAAAGAAAAGCTTTGACTATGATTTATCTGATCATTCAGCAAATTTCCCCTATCAACATCCAGCCCAATATCATTGTGAATAGGCTTAGAAGTTATTTCAAAGAGATGGCCAGCTGAAATAAAATGGTGATTAAATGCATCAATGATGGCATTTTTTTTCCATAATGAGGCCCATGTCTGAATTCATTTGTTGTGGCAGAGAGGAGGAAGTAGAACCCTTCAGGGATTTGACAGTTTTCCAGAATTTAGCCGGGTTCCCACTACAATTTGAAAGAGAGGTTACATAATAATCAGATTTAGCCTTTCGGATTTGTTTTACACAATGATTCCTTAGTCGCTTACAAGCTTGACAGTCCGGGCCTAAGCCTGTGTTCCTGGCATTGACCCAAGCACTATCTCTTTTGTGAATGACTCTTGATAATTCCAGAGTGTACCAGGCATTAGACCTACCTTTAAGCCTTAATTTTTGGAAGGGAGCATGATTATCCACAATAGTATTGAAGACATCTGCAAAGAGGCTCAAAGCTAAATCAGGTTCAGGGATAGCTGAAATACAATCAAGGTCCCTAAAATAAAGATCATGTAAAAAAGGCTGTTCAATTAAGTTTTTTAAGTTCCTCTTTGTTATGACACGAGGCTTAGATATTTGTATTCTAACTTCTCTAATACAAACAACTGGGCAATGGTCACTAATGTCTTGGGCGAAGACACCAGTAGAAATATATTTCTCTGGTGTATTCATTAAAATAAGATCAATCAGAGTTGACTTTGAAGGATCTCTAGGGTTGGGCCGTGTAGTCACCAGCTGGGTTAGGTTTAGATCATTACACATGTTTATTAGATTGTCTGAAGCCTGCATTTCCCAATCATAATTTAGGTCACCCAGGATAATAACTTCTGATTCAGTAAAAGAAGACAACAAACTAGTTAACTCCTCGAGTGCACAAAGGTTAGCAGAGGGAGGACGGTAGACCCCTATAATTATGGAAACATTTTCCCCAGACAAAGGCTTAAAGATAGTAGCTTAAAATGTTTGGCAAGGGAAATGGATTTCAGTAAAGACAAAGATACATTATTTTGTATAGAAATGGCCACTCCACCATGTCACGCCCTGGCTCTGGGGACACTGTTATGTTGAGCCAGGGTGTGTAGATCTAGGTATTTCATTTCTATGTTGGCCAGTGTGGTTCTCAATCAGAGGCAACGAGTGTCAGCTGTGGCTGGTTGTCTCTGATTGGGAACCACATTTAAACAGGCTGTTTGCCCACAGTGGTTGTGGGATCTTGTTCGTGTTGGTTTGTGTTTGACCATTGACTGTCACGTTATCGTTTTGTTGTTTTGATCGTTTATCATAAATAAAGAGTATGTTCGTCTGCAACGCTGCGCCTTGGTCCTCCTCTCTTCCCGACGATCGTGACAGAAGATCCCACCCAGACTGGACCAAGCAGCGTGTCCAGGAGCCATCGCCAGGGAGATCTCTAGCAGATCTCCTTCGCCTCCTCGACTGGGTCAAGCCGGGTGAGGAAGAAAAGGGCTGGACTTGGAAGCAGAAGGGCGAAAGTCTGGCGAGGGACATGGAGACCTGGTCCACGGGTAGGAGAGACGCCCAGAAAATTTTTAGGGGGGGCTAACGCCGTGGACGACGGGCCAGCAGGAGACCGCGACAGAGCGGCCCAGCGGGTTGGCAGAGGAGGCCGCCAGGTTACGGGGGCCACTGGTCGAAGAGGGGATGGAAGGTGTAGAGGCACGGCGAGAGGTACTGGGGTGTGTTACCAGTCCGGTCCGGCCCATTCCAGATCCCTGCGTGGGGCCAGTGGTGTGTGTCCCCAGTACGGTCCGGCCTGTTCCTGCTCTCCGCACCAGGCCAATGGTGCGAGTCTCCAGCCCGGTCCAGCCTGTTCCTGCTCCACGCACCAAGCCAGGGGGTGCGTATCGTCAGCCCGGTCCGGCCTGTTCCTGCCCCCCGCACCAAGCCTATGGTGCGCGTCGCCAGCCCGGTTCGGCCTGTTCCTGCCACTCGCACCAAGCCAGGGGTGCGAGTCGTCAGCCCGGTCCAGCCCGTTCCTGCTCCACGCACCAAGCCAGGGGTGCGTATCGTCAGCCCGGTCCGGCCCGTTGCTGCTCCACGCACTAAGCCAGGGGTGCGCATCGTCAGCCCGGTCCGGTCCGTTCCTGCTCCACGCACCAAGCCAGGGGTGCGCATCGTCAGCCCGGTCCGGCCCGCTCCTGCTTCCCGCACCAAGCCAATGGTGCGCGTCGCCAGCCCGGCACGGCCCGTGGCTGTTCTCCACACCAAGCCAGTGGTGGGCGTCGTCAGTCCGGCACGGCCTGTGCCTGTTCCACTGGTGCCTGGTCCGGCACCGGTCAGATGCGTTAAGCCGGAGCTAGAGCAATCCGCTCCATCAGTGTGCTGTCCAGCTCCGGCCAGCGGGGCCAGACCGGACCAGGGGTACTTTGGGGGGTTGGAGAGGGAGTGGGGATCAGGCCCGGAGCCGGATCCGCCGCCAAGGCGGAGTGCCCACCCGGTCCCTCCCCTGTGGTATTTAGTTGGCGCGGTCGGAGTCCGCGCCTTTAGGGGGGGGTACTGTCACGCCCTGCCTCTGGGGACACTGTTATGTTGAGCCAGGGTGTGTAGATCTATGTATTTCATTTCTATGTTGGCCAGTGTGGTTCTCAATCAGAGGCAACGAGTGTCAGCTGTGGCTGGTTGTCTCTGATTGGGAACCACATCTAAACAGGCTGTTTGCCCACAGTGGTTGTGGGATCTTGTTCGTGTTGGTTTGTGTTTGACCATTGACTGTCACGTTATCGTTTTGTTCGTTTATCATAAATAAAGAGTATGTTCGTCTGCAACGCTGCGCCTTGGTCCTCCTCTCTTCCCGACGATCGTGACACACCACCTCTACCCTGTCTGTCAGCTCGGAACACATGATAACCCTCAATATTATTTTCAGAGCCCAGAATGTCCCCAGAGATCCAAGTTTCAGTCAATACTAGAATGTCCGAATTCGTCTGCATAGCCCAGATTTTAATGTATTCCAGCAACTACACTCCTAATGTTCAGATGCATCAACCCAAGTCCTTTACAATTTTTAAAGACACATGGAAACTCCAACTCAAACAAGCTACGTTCAATAGGCAGTTGCAGGCCCTGTCTGATGGTTGATATATATATAGTTGGTATGGCATAAGATTGCATAGAACTGCACCATTTGGTCTATCCCTATTAGTAATAGAGGAAGGAGAAGAAATTTGAATTACTTTTCCAAAGTTAGCACCATAAGGCCTGAGGCCGCAGCCAATGTCAATATGAGGAATTCTCATAATAACCAATGACGGAATGTTATAAACTGACTTACATGGGCTTTGGTTGCTATCGTGCAACATCCCAAGCCTTCTACGTGATTTGAAAACCGAGGGGGTTTTCAAGTTTATGGAATTCACATTTGAACTAAAAGCACTGGGTGAGCAGACCATAGTGGGCTTCTCTTTTGAGCTAACAATAGCAGATCTAAAAGTGGAGTTCAAAAGAATGGGTAGAAGATTACAACTGACAACACCCCTGGCAGTATAGACAACAGTACGAAGATAACGCGTAGAGGATGGGAGGTATTACCTGAGCTTGGTCTGGAGAGGAAGGAAGAAAAGAGAGATGTAGACTAGCGTGTTTAGTGAAACTAGAGTTGATTCAAATCAACTACAGTATCTTGGTTTTCCCTCTGTCTTTACAATGTTTGTCTAACTCTCTGTGATTTTTATGATTCTTTAGTTTACGTATTTGTTGAAAAACATGCTTACATTCCTGCAATGCTCCTCATACTGTACTTCCTCTATGCAAACTTTTGTTTTACAAGTTTGCGATTTTCACCAGCAGGCTATATCCCATTTACCTTCATGGTAAAGTAGGCCTAAAATGGGCATGATAACGTCTTACCTCGTCAGCCGACCAAATAGAACTTCAAACTGGGCCAAAAAAAAATGCAGACAGTCACCTGTGACAACCCCTCCTCTTTTAAAAATACCCTTCAAGTACACACCGGTGAGTTTCTACCTCACAAACCAGACTGTATGTGTAGTCAGTCAATGTAACGGGACAAACCTTACCGCCAACACCCTGAGTGTCCCGTCTGCTCTGGGACAGCCCCCATCCCCCTACCACCTCACCCCTCAGGAATCAACAGCAGTAAAGCACACAAGAGGGTCCTGTTCTCTTATTTGTTGTCGTCCGGCTCAGAGAACCAGAAGTTCTTCAGTCAAATAACCGCTTTTTGAAAATAATAATATAATAATGATAATAATAATAATAACAATAATAACAATAATAATAACAACAATAATAACAATAAGAATCCTATTATAATAATAACATAATAATAATAATTATTATTATAATAATAGTAAATATAATTATAATTATAATTATAATTATAATAAATGTATGCATTGGCTGGATATGGGGCCTAAACAGCAGTGATGACTGGTCTGTGTAGGTGAGTCCAGAGAGAGAGCATCATACTGTGCATGAAATCTGGGCCTGCATCCACAAAACGTCTCACAGTAGGAGAGCTGATCTAGGGTCTGTGCATACAATCTTATTAATTATGGTCTAAAAGTCTAAACTGATGCTAGGTCAGCACATCTAGTCTGATAAGCTTTGTGGATACAGGCCCTGGTCTCTGACTCTGACCATTACAACTGACTGTTGTCTTTGTGGATACAGGCCCTGGTCTCTGACTCTGACCATTACAACTGACTGTTGTCTTTGTGGATACAGGCCCTGGTCTCTGACTCTGACATCATGTAGTCATCATGTAGTAAATTGATTCCAGTAGCATAATACCGTTTGTAATACGCCATCCCCCCTCCACTATGCATCTGTGTGACACATACTGTTAGTGTGTGTGTGTGTGTGTGTGTATGTATGTATGTGTATGTGTGTGTCTGAAATACAGCCCTTCTCCCTCCATTAAAAGCCAGTGTGTCACAGATGGAGATCAAGTGTGTGTGTGTGTGTGTGTGTGTATGTGTGTGTGTATGTGTGCGCGTATTTGTGTGTGTATTCCCATTCCCTTACAGTAATAGAAAGTCTACAGATGCGGGTGTGTGTGTGTGTGTGTGTGCATGTGCACATGTTTGTGTGTGTGTTCTCTGTGCAACCCCCCTCCACAGAAGGACAGCGTGTCTCAGAAGGACAGCATGTCTCAGAAGGACAGCGTGTCTCAGAAGGACAGCGTGTCTCAGAAGGACAGCATGTCTCAGAAGGACAGCGTGTCTCAGAAGGACAGCGTGTCTCAGAAGGACAGCGTGTCTCAGAAGGACAGCATGTCTCAGAAGGACAGCGTGTCTCAGAAGGACAGCGTGTCTCAGAAGGACAGCGTGTCTCAGAAGGGTGGGACAGGCAGCAGAGGGAACGGAGAGCTTGTTCCTGTGTAGAGGTCAGTGTTGCGCCACGACACACTTCCTGTTTTCTGCTCCCTGTTTTCACCACATGATTTGTTGGGAGAGTTGTCTGTCTGAAGAGGACCCTCCTCCCCAGAAAAGTTTTTTCTCCTCCTTTCGAAATGTCAGAGAGAAGACAACATCCTCCCCAGACCTAGCTTACAATGTTCTGGGATATCCAAGACGACTTACCATCCCCATCCTGATCCTACTGCTCAGGGGCCGTATCCATATCTCTCAGGGTAGGACTGCTGATCTAGGATCAGCTCCCCCCTGTCCACTGTAATCTTAATCATTATGATCTCAAAGGCAAAACGGATCCTAGATCAGCACTCCTGGGGAAAAACGGATCCTAGATCAGCACTCCTGGGCAAAACGGATCCTAGATCAGCACTCCTGGGAAAAACGGATCCTAGATCAGCACTCCTGGGCAAAACGGATCCTAGATCAGCACTCCTGGGAAAAACGGATCCTAGATCAGCACTCCTGGGAAAAACTGATCCTAGATAAGCACTCCTGGGAAAAACGGATCCTAGATCAGCACTCCTACGCTGAGATGCTTAATAAATACTGGCCTTGAGATGGTTCTACTGTGTCTCTGCTCCTTTCTCCTTCTAAGTCTGAACGGCAACACTGCTGCTGGAACTGGGCCCTACCAACTACTGATAAATGACGTGCAGGTCACTGCAGTAGACAGCAGCGCAAGTCTTTTAGCAGTAGGCCTAACACTGTTATCACCGCCAAAGGAAAGATTGGACAATGTTATCGTGTTACTTATCCACTGTGGTTTCCCTCATGTTATTAATACTTTTGACATGGTAACATGATATTGGAGGAGATTGATTGGATGATACGTAAAGCACAAAAGCACACATCCACATCTCCCCTTGTCACACACACATGCACGCGCACATGCACACACACACACGTGCACACACACACACACACACATAAACATATACACAGGCAGACACACACACAGACTATATTGGTCAAGCCATTGTTTGCAGCATCCTCTTACTCATCTGGTAATCCCAATGCCCTCTCCACAGCATAGGACAAACACACACACTCACACACAACACGTGCACAAAAGCATGCACACACACACACACCTTTAAGGCGATCACCAAACACTTTCACAAATGTATGCTATTGGTAAAGGATGGGAAATTGCTATGACGCAGTAATAAACACAGAACACCTTGGAGGTGGAGAGACAGGAATGGGAGGGGTGCGCATGGAGCCATAGGTTCATTTTACCACTTAGTTGTAGTTGTATCTATCAGCTCTGCAAGAATACCGCGCAATTATATCGGAATATACGGTAATTGGGCACATAGACAAGACTACACTGAGACTATGACGACCTTTATCTCATTGCAAAACCACATTATTAGTAATCTGCTTTAGGAGGAATTTCACTTAAGTGTACTTTGCCAGAGGATAATTATCATGTGGCAGAGTCTCGAACATCTCATTCAGTCGGACAAATGACCTTATGTCGGATGTGCTGGTGATACAATGTAACGGTAGCTTTTGACTAGTGGGGTATTGTCAGATAACAAGCAAGAGCCGTGTAAAGAGTTTGATTTTGGAAAGATGACAAATCAACTTATCTAACCGCGCAATAACATTTAAAGAAAACGTTTATAAAAATCAAAACAGCACAAGAACATTAGACAAACAACTATAAGCTATTTGTTATTTCAGCATGATAACATTTTGACGGAGATGGCACGCGCAGTGTGAGCAACTGAATGGGGTGAATATACAGTCAAATACAGGATGCTTGCGCGCTCCCCCCCCACACCCCCCGATGTAACACTTTGATTCCATCACGAACCTATGCATTATTTGAAGGATCATACTATTTAATAGTAGGCATACAATAAACAAGTACATTTCAATAATAACAATGACTTTCCCATTATTTTCTTACCTTATTCATTTCTTTTTCTTTTAAGTCTTTGCCTCAAGGCATAGGTCCGAGTTACGATTTAAGTTCAAAAGTTCTCTTACATTCCCAAAATAGTCCTCAAAACATATTTTGCGACTGAAAGTTATCTTGTTTCCTTTGGTATCCTTCTGGTCTGTGGCTATGGGTGGAGACATTAAAGGAAAGGCAATTGTGGAATTGTATTACTGGAATTCCACTCTGTGATTGGTCAGATCTGGGAGGGGAGAGTTAAGATATTTCCCCAGGATTGGCCAGGAATGGGAATTAGATATGTAATTTCTGGGGGCAAGTCAAAGTGGTCTGCAACATTACACATTAACCAGCATGAGTTTTCTGTTATTGGTAGTGGTTGCTTTGGTAGAATTGTGGTAAGATAATTATAGATCCAAACTTGTAAATACTCTCCAAACACAATCCCCCCAAAATACACTCTCTCTCTCTCTCTCTCTCTCTCTCTCTCTCTCTCTCTCTCTCAGACACCGACACACACAGACACACACACTTTTAATGTATCTACACAAGTTGTAAGATTAGACATGGGCATAATTAAATGAGATAGGAGCCTAAAGACACCCCCCATCTTTTGAAATAAACTCACTTGGATAGACAATTTACAGTTGAAGTCGGAAGTTTACATACACCTTTGCCAAATACAGTGGGGAAAACAAGTATTTGATACACAGCCGATTTTGCAGGTTTTCCTACTTACAAAGCATGTAGAGGTCTGTAATTTTTTATCATAGGTACACTTCAACTGTGAGAGACGGAATCTAAAACAAAAATCCAGAAAATCACATTGTATGATTTTTAAGTAATTAATTTGCATTTTATTGCATGAGTATTTGATACATCAGAAAAGCAGAACTTAATATTTGGTACAGAAACCTTTGTTTGCAATTACAGAGATCATACGTTTCCTGTAGGTCTTGACCAGGTTTGCACACACTGCAGCAGGGATTTTGGCCCACTCCTCCATACAGACCTTCTCCAGATCCTTCAGGTTTCGGGGCTGTCGCTGGGCAATACGGACTTTCAGCTCCCTCCAAAGATTTTACATTACATTTACATTTTAGTCATTTAGCAGACGCTCTTATCCAGAGCGACTTACAGTTAGTGAATACACACATATATATATATATTTTTTTTTTATACTGGCCCCCAGTGGGAATCGAACCCACAACCCTGGCGTTGCAAACGCCATGCTCTATCAACTGAGCTACATTCCTGCCGGCCATTCCCTCCCCTACCCTGGACGACGCTGGGCCAATTGTGCGCCGCCCATGAGTCTCCCGGTCGCGGCCGGCGGCGACAGAGCCTGGATTCGAACCAGGATCTCTAGTGGCACAGTTAGCACTGCGATGCAGTGCCTTAGACCACTGCGCCACTCAGGAGTACTTTTCTATTGGGTTCAGGTCTGGAGACTGGCTAGGCCACTCCAGGACCTTGAGATGCTTCTTACGGAGCCACTCCTTAGTTGCCCTGGCTGTGTGTTTCGGGTCTGGAGAAGGTCTGTATGGAGGAGTGGGCCAAAATCCCTGCTGCAGTGTGTGCAAACCTGGTCAAGACCTACAGGAAACGTATGATCTCTCTAATTGCAAACAAAGGTTTCTGTACCAAATATTAAGTTCTGCTTTTCTGATGTATCAAATACTTATGTCATGCAATAAAATGCAAATTAATTACTTAAAAATCATACAATGTGATTTTCTGGATTTTTGTTTTAGATTCCGTCTAAACTCAGTTTTTTCACAATTCCTGACATTTAATCCTAGTAAAAATTCCCTGTATTAGGTCAATTAGATTCACCATGTCAGAATAATGAAATGTCAGAGTAATAGTAGAGGGAATTATTTCTTTCAGCTTTTATTTCTTTCATCACATTCCCAGTGGGTCAGAAGTTTACATACACTAAATTAGTATTTGGTAGCATTGCCTTTAAATTGTTTAACTTGGGTCAAACGTTTCGGGTAGCCTTCCACAAGCTTCCCACAATAAGTTGGGTGAATTTCGACCCATTCCTCCTGACAGGTTTGAGTCAGGTTTGTTGGCCTCCTTGCTCGCACACACCTTTTCAGTTCTGCCCACAAATGTTGTATAGGATTGAGGTCAGGGCTTTGTGATGGCCACTCCAATACTTTGACTTTGTTGTCCTTAAGCCTTTGGAAGTATGCTTGGGGTCATTGTCCATTTGGATGACCCATTTGCGACCAAGCTAACTTCCTGACTGATGTCTTGAGATGTTGCTTCAATATATGCACATCATTTTCCTTCCTCATGATGCCATCTATTTTGTGAAGTGCACCAGTCCCTCCTGCAGCAAAGCACACCCACAGCATGATGCTGCCACCCCCGTGCTTCACGGTTGGGATGGTGTTCTTCGGCTTGCAAGATCCCCCTTTTTCCTCCAAACATAACGATGGTCATGATGGCCAAACAGTTCTATTTTTGTTTCATCAGACCAGAGGACATTTCTCAAAAAAGTACGATCTTTGTCCCCATGTCCAGTTGCACACCGTAGTCTGGCTTTTTTATGGCGGTTTTGGAGCAGTGGCTTCTTCCTTGCTGAGCGGCCTTTCAGGTTATGTCGATATAGGACTCGTTTTACTGTGGATATGGATACTTTTGTACCCGTTTCCTCCAGCATGTTCGCAAGGTCCTTTGCTGTTGTTCTGGGATTGATTTGCACTTTTCGCACCAAAGTATGTTCATCTCTAGGAGACGGAACGCGTCTCCTTCCTGAGCGGTATGACGGCTGCGAGGTCCCATGGTGTTTATACTTGCGTACTATTGTTTGTACAGATGAACGTGGTACCTTCAGGCATTTGGAAATTGCTCCCAAGGACGAACCAGACTTGTGGAGGTCTACAATTTTTTTTCTGAGGTCTTGGCTGATTTCTTTTGATTTTCCCATGATGTCAAGCAAAGAGGCACTGAGTTTGAAGGTAGGCCTTGAAATACATCCACAGGTACACCTCAAAATGGACTCAAATTATGTCAATTAGCCTATCAGAAGCCATGACATCATTTTCTGGAATTTTCCAAACTGTTTAAAGGCACAGTCAATTTAGTGTATGTAAACTTCTGACCCACTGGAATTGTGATACAGTGAATTATAAGTGAAATAATCTGTCTGTAAACAATTGTTGTAAAAATTACTTGTGTCATGCACAAAGTAGATGTCCTAACCGACTTGCCAAAACTATAGTTTGTTGAAAAACAAGTTTTAATGACTCCAACCTAAGTGTATGTAAACTTCCAACTTCAACTGTACTGCAGGAGCCAAACTATTTCCATGTTACCATTAGCACAAGAACTACACCATGTGGAGGGAAGACGGAAGTGCAACAAGTTTGAAAGTGCGTCAGTGTTGTGGCGTAGCACATTTTCACACAATCCAGAGGTGGTATTATGAGTTCCAAATTGACTCTTACATATATATATATATTTTTTTACATGTTTTAGTCATTTAGCAGACGCTCTTATCCAGAGCGACTTACAGTTAGTGAGTACATACATTTTCATACTTCTTCATACTGGCCCCCCGTGGGAATTGAACCCACAACCCTGGCGTTGCAAACGTCATGCTCTACCAACTGAGCTACACGGGACCTATTAACCCCTATTCCCCAGCCACGTCTGTCAATCTGAGAGGATTGGATAGGTGGAAGCAAGATGTCGATATTTCTACCCAGCCAATCAGAAGCCAAGATTAAACTATTTATTACCATAATGCTCAAGAGAATAGTGATAAATACCAATAATCTGTGCTATTTGCCAACCCATGTATCCATACCATTTCCACAACCATGCCATACATGCAAAACTATTCATAATAACATGATTTAGGACTATTCGTCAATAGGAGAGTAAACCCATTCTCACAGAAACATGACTCTAATGACTGAGTATCCGTGTTCTAGACCTATGTCTACATAACCCACACATCGTTTGAGTGTAACTCATAGGAATCCCAGAACAACACATGGAGTAATTCAGTTCAGTCTTTAAAAAAAAACTAAACGCCATGGAATTTCCGCTCGTATTAAAACGGAGGGACCGGGGACATTTATTTGTCTGCAACTTTTTTTCTGTTGGACCGTGGAGGGGAGTGGAGGAGAGGGGGAGACAGGGTGAGAGAGGGGAGGAGCAGGCAGGCCACAGGAGAGTTTAACAAAATACAGGGGTACCTCCTCCAGCTGACAGGATGCTGGGAATCTGGGACTTGAGCTTGGGGGATGGGGGACAGAGGAGGGATTGGGGATTTGATTACAGCTGTTGAATTGGCCGTAGCACAAACATTCTTGTCACATCCTCCAATGCACATAGACATTTATAAAGAAAGATACAAGGACAGAGGCAACTACAAGAGGGGGGGAGCAACAGCTTTTTAACCTCTAATAGGAGAGCGGCTAAGCCTGTGTAATAGCAGATCAGGCAGAACTGCCTCCCCACCATCACAACTTTAACTGTGCAGAGATACTGAGAAACGGAGTCCCAGTGAGCCAGACCGATCCTCATCAACACGGAACAGAATAATACCTCTAAAGTAAGATAGACATCAAGTGCTTTTAGCTTAAGTTCACAGAGCATAGCACTTTGGGGGATAGGGGAAAGGCATGGAGCAACATGGAGGTAAATGAGAAAGGTTTAGAGAGTGGGAACATCGGCCAAGAGGAAATGGGGGTGGGGGAGAGGGGAGCTGTATTGCTTGAGGAATGATTGGGTAAGACAGCGCTAAGCCAAAGGTTGATAAGGTACAGCTGTGCAGACAGAGAGAGAGAGAGAGGCAGAGAAAGACAGACAGAGTGAGAGGGGGAAGAGAGAGAGCGAAGGAGAGAGAGAGAGACGATAATTATATATACGCACGTGAGAAAATAGAGCTAGTCTGAGAGGTTCTCTGTGGGGTTGTATGTACCTTGGGAATATTTACATTTATTCTACATGAGAGATTAATAAAATGCTGAATCATATCCCACTTACTTTCCGTGCTCTGCCTACTCTCCCTGCCAAGTTCCAGCTCATTCCCAGAACATGTCCTACTCTTTCAAAACACTATTTTGGATAGACATCAATAAATTATTTGAGAAGAAAATAAAATACTATTTTTGGGGGTTCATTTTTTTTATTTTTATGGGTGGATCTGCTTGCATCTCATACTCTGACCCATACACGCATTCCTCAAATACTGCTCAAAGTTTTGGACAGATTAGAGTTCCAAACCAATCCAGTGTAGTCAAAGCTTCCTGGGGTTTGACCACAGATAACAGGATGGTGTGGGTGGACAGCGTTAGTCTCCATGTGATTGTGTTTGTGGTTATGTGTGTCAGTGGAATGGTGTGTTTACGTGTATTTGTGTCTGTGTAAGAGTATCTGAGTGCGTTCGATAGGTCATAGAGGCTATTTTTACCCATGACCCGCCAATGCTCTTTCCTGTGGTGGGTGTGTAGAAAATGCCTGTGGAATATGGTCGCCGTAAGGCAGTGCCGGTTAAAGCATCGTTGGTCTGCAAGGAATTCTACATCTGTAAACCACAGTAACCTGTCCATGGTAACCTGTCCATGGTAACCTGTCCACAGTAACCTGTCCATGGTAACCTGTCCATGGTAACCTGTCCATAGCCTAATGATCAGACAACCTGTTGGCTTCCAGAGGGATATCTGGTCATCTACGCTACAAGACTGCAGTGCTGTTCTACTCTAATCATTACAACTCAAGAGACGGAGAGCTGCCCAGCTCTGGTTTAGGATGAGGGGATCAGAGGCCAATATCACAATTCTCCGGAGATCAAGATAGGCTTTGAAAGAGAGTGAGTATCATATCAAGATAGATTCAATTGCCAAGCCGAAATTACCCCTCTGGCTATGATCCCTGTTGTGCATTTGGCTACAGCAAACTGTGTTTTCTTTTGCCTGCCAAGTCATTTAATTATATTAGCCATTAAATGGAGCTTCTCTATGATAACAACACAGCCAGCCCACTCACAGGATGTACTGTAGATAAAAGCCAGCATAACAGAGCAGTGACGCATCATGACTAGTACCACATGACCTGTGAGGCTGAAAAACAATGACCAGTAGAACCAGCACCTTGGTCGCGTTCCCCTGCTCAGAAGTTGCATGCATCAACCAATGGTTGCGTGTCACGTCATCGACTGTGTCATCGACTGACAGATTGCTATAACATATGATGTGTTTAGCTGATACGTGAAATACCTACGCACCCCTTGTCTTTGGCACCCATTCTACCAAACAGGAAAACAGGAATCCCCAGAAGGACACTAATAATATATCTTCCTGTATCTTCCTGTATCTAATTCCTATATCTTATCTGTTCATGGAGCATTTTTGACATTAACAGCTGGAGCCAAACCAGTCAAAATGAAATAAAGTTCCCAGAAGGCCAGTACTGTAGATTAGCTCTGTGACAGATTAGTAATAACACGAGAAGAAGGCCAGTACTGTAGATTAGCTCTGTGACAGATTAATAATAACACAAGAAGAAGGCCAGTACTGTAGATTAGCTCTGTGACAGATTAATAATAACATGAGAAGAAGGCCAGTACTGTAGATTAGCTCTGTGACAGATTAATAATACCATGACAGATTAGTAATAACATGAGAAGAAGGCCAGTACTGTAGATTAGCTCTGTGACAGATTAATAATAACATGAGAAGGCCAGTACTGTAGATTAGCTCTGTGACAGATTAATAATAACATGAGAAGAAGGCCAGTACTGTAGATTAGCTCTGTGACAGATTAGTAATAACATGAGAAGAAGGCCAGTACTGTAGATTAGCTCTGTGACAGATTAATAATAACATGAGAAGAAGGCCAGTACTGTAGATTAGCTCTGTGACAGATTAATAATAACATGAGAAGAAGGCCAGTACTGTAGATTAGCTCTGTGACAGATTAATAATAACATGACAGATTAGTAATAACATGAGAAGAAGGCCAGTACTGTAGATTAGCTCTGTGACAGATTAATAATAACATGAGAAGAAGGCCAGTACTGTAGATTAGCTCTGTGACAGATTAGTAATAACATGAGAAGAAGGCCAGTACTGTAGATTAGCTCTGTGACAGATTAATAATAACATGAGAAGAAGGCCAGTACTGTAGATTAGCTCTGTGACAGATTAATAATAACATGACAGATTAGTAATAACATGAGAAGAGAATAACCCATTTTGACAGTAGACTCCAGTTCCCATTCTGACAGTAGACTCCAGTTCCCATACTGACAGTAGACTCCAGTTCCCATTCTGACAGTATACTCCAGTTCCCATTCTGACAGTAGACTCCAGTTCCCATACTGACAGTAGACTCCAGTTCCCATTCTGACAGTAGACTCCAGTTCCCATACTGACAGTAGACTCCAGTTCCCATTCTGACAGTAGACTCCAGTTCCCATTCTGACAGTAGACTCCAGTTCCCATACTGACAGTAGACTCCAGTTCCCATACTGACAGTAGACTCCAGTTCCCATTCTGACAGTAGACTCCAGTTCCCATTCTGACAGTAGACTCCAGTTCCCATACTGACAGTAGACTCCAGTTCCCATTCTGACAGTAGACTCCAGTTCCCATTCTGACAGTAGACTCCAGTTCCCATACTGACAGTAGACTCCAGTTCCCATACTGACAGTAGACTCCAGTTCCCATTCTGACAGTAGACTCCAGTTCCCATACTGACGAGTCAGCTGGATGCAATAGCCTGGCATCGTCCAAGGGGCTAAGCATTCCCACGCTGGATAGCATGTGATGTAACCATGGGGATTTGCCCAACGTCCATATCTTTGACAATTTCTTTTCTGATGAGGGGGCCCTGATTTGTTATGGGGGAGCCCAATCCTCCCAAGCCCCACTGTAATTCGAACCCTGCACCCAATCATGGGCACAGACACCACACACAACTCAAAGTAACAAGCGCATGCATATACACAGACCAAACACATTCATTGATGAAAATATGTAAATATCAAGCATGATGTGAAAGGTTCTTAAAACCCAGCTCTATTGCATTGGACCACCTGTGGCCCCATGCATGCCCCTAGATAAGCCCATCCAGAGACTCACCTTGGTCAGCCTCATCCTGCCGTTGTTGGACCTCTCTGGACCTCGGCGCTTCAGTGACCCTCTCACCACGGGCACAGGCTCTGCTTCCTCCCCACACAAATCCGCACTCAGGGCGCAACCCATATAGAGATGTGGGCCCTGGCTCTCTCTCTCTCTCCTGTCCTCTCTCTCCCTGTCCCCCTCTCCCTTTACTCTACCAGGAACTGTTTTCCTGCATACTCTCAGGCAGCTGTTTTTGTTGGCTGACGCGAGGCCCTTCCCCTTTTCCTGGCTCCCATTCAGCCTCACGCACACTCGCCAAGGGCCAGAGGATATACGTTCTCTCCCTCCTCTCTCTGTCTCACACAGACACATGCATCCCCCCTCTCTCAAATACTCTAATATGGAAATACTTTACATATATGGTCCCTCTCTCCCTCTTTCTTCTCTCTCCCTCCCTCTCTCCCTCCCTCTCTCCCTCTGAAACCCTCTCTGTTACACCTTCCCTCTCTCACTCTGAAACTCTGTTTCTCCCTCCCTCTCTGGCTCTGAAATCCTCTGTTTCCTGCTCACACATACACAGTAATCTTGCTAGACATTGTCTGCATTGTCTGAAATGGGAACATAAAAACCAACACAACCACAACAGTTGGAGTTTGGATGCTCTAAATCCACAGACCGCTTAGCATGGAGCCAGTCTCCTCTCCCTAGATACTTACAAACGTGCAACATCAGTTCCAGATACTGCCGGCAGAGTTGCAGCGGTGCTTCGGACGTTCATCTATCATTTTGTCTACACCTCAGGGGCTAGACAAAGTTAACTTAAACCTGCTCTGACACTTTGCTACTGCTCCCAGAAGTGGCCCCTCAGTACTCCCGATCCTAGAGTGAGAGAGCAACATTAGTATTTTCTTGCATTGTTTCCCCTGTCTTTTTGTTGTTGTTCGTTTCTCCTGTCTTTTTGTTGTTGTTTGTTTCTCCTGTCTTTTTGTTGTTGTTTGTTTCCCCTGTCTTTTTGTTGTTGTTTGTTTCCCCTGTCATTTTGTTGTTGTTTGTTTCTCCTGTCTTTTTGTTGTTGTTTGTTTCCCCTGTCTTTTTGTTGTTGTTTGTTTCTCCTGTCTTTTTGTTGTTGTTTGTTTCTCCTGTCTTTTTGTTGTTGTTTGTTTCTCTGGTCTTTTTGTTGTTGTTTGTTTCTCCTGTCTTTTTGTTGTTGTTTGTTTCTCCTGTCTTTTTGTTGTTGTTTGTTTCCCCTGTCTTTTTGTTGTTGTTTGTTTCTCCTGTCTTTTTGTTGTTGTTTGTTTCTCCGGTCTTTTTGTTGTTGTTTGTTTCCCCTGTCTTTTTGTTGTTGTTTGTTTCTCCGGTCTTTTTGTTGTTGTTTGTTTCTCCGGTCTTTTTGTTGTTGTTTGTTTCTCCTGTCTTTTTGTTGTTGTTTGTTTCCCCTGTATTTTTGTTGTTGTTTGTTTCCCCTGTATTTTTGTTGTTGTTTGTTTCTCCTGTCTTTTTGTTGTTGTTTGTTTCACCTGTCTTTTTGTTGTTGTTTGTTTCCCCTGTCTTTTTGTTGTTGTTTGTTTCTCCTGTCTTTTTGTTGTTGTTTGTTTCTCCTGTCTTTTTGTTGTTGTTTGTTTCATTGTGTTTTAGCTGCTGCATGTGAGTTCGCAGGGCGACCATGCCTCTTAAAGGGATACTTCAAGATTTTGGCAATGACGCCCTTTATCTACTTCCCCAGAGTCAGATGAACTTGTGAGTACCATTTAGATGTTTCTGGGTCGCTCTGGATAAGAGCGTCTGCTAAATGACGTAAATGTAAATGTAGTTCCGTGAGCCAATGCTAACTGTTAGCAGATACCCAGAGACATAAAAATTGTACACACGAGTTAATCTAACTCCTGGAAAGTAGATAAAGGGCCTCATTGCCAAAATCCCGAAGTATCCCTTTAAAAGGCAAACTCTTGATATGCCTCCAAAACCCCCTCTCACTCCCTCACTCCACCCCCTTTCCTCTCTCTCTCCCCTCCTCTTTCTGCTGACTGAAAACAGCAGTTGGCCAGGCTACGTCTCCTTGTTGTAAATGTGTTGCTCCCTCCAGACAGCCCTTGCAGGTATTCAATTCAATTCAAAGGGCTTTGTTGGTATGGAATCAAATGTTTACATTGCCAAAGCAAGTGAAATAGATCATAAAAAATAAACAGTAAACATTACACGCACAAAAGTTCCAAAGGTATAGAGACATTTCAAATGTCATATTATGGCTATTTACAGTGTTGTAACGATGTGCAAATAGTTCAAGTACAAAAGATAAAATAAATAAACATAAATATGGGTTGTATTTATGGTGTTTGTTCTTCACTGGTTGCCCTGTTCTGTTCTGTTTTTTTGTTAATTCTTTCCAATGTGTCAAGTAATTATATTTTAGTTTTCTCATGATTTGGTTGGGTCGAATTGTGTTGCTGTCCTGGGGGTCTGTGGGGGTCTGTGGGGTCTGTTTGTGTTTGTGAACCGAGCCACAGGACCAGCTTGCTTAGGGGACTCTTCTCCAGGGTCATCTCTCTGTAGGTGATGGCTTTGTTATGGAAGGTTTGGGAATCGCTCCTTTTAGGTGGTTGTAGAATTGAACGGCTCTTTCCTGGACCTTTTTTGGAACACCATTATTTTTGTCTTACTGTGATTTACTGTCAGGGCCCAGGTCTGACAGAATCTGTGCAGAATATCTAGGTGCTGCTGTAGGCCCTCCTTGGTTGGGGACAGAAGCACCAGATCATCAGCAAACAGAAGACATTTGACTACAGATTTTAGTAGGGTGAGGCTCCCACCCCTACCCCCAACTCTCTTTCCCTAACTCCCTCCTCTATCCCCAACTCTCTTTCCCTAACTCCCTCCTCTACCCCCAACTCTCTTTCCCTAACTCCCTCCTCTATCCCCAACTCTCTTTCCCTAACTCCCTCCTCTACCCCCAACTCTCTTTCCCTAACTCCCTCCTCTACCCCCAACTCTCTTTCCCTAACTCCCACCCCTCCTGCTTTAACCACAGTAAAATTAACTCCTATTAATCAACTTAGTCATTAGATCCTGTGTGGAGAAGACTGATCACAAGGAGAGGGTTTGGATAAAGCTGAGGATCTGGAGCTGGGCTTCCAGACACGTAGTACTGGTTATCAAAGCATACCAAAGTTAAGAGAGGTCGTTGGAGCCAGAATACTACATTCATTTCATAATCAGTTCAGATACAGTGACACATATGAGTCATTCCACGAAAAGAGTGCATTTTGTGTATCTTTGATATTTTAAGTAGAATATTGAATTTGAAAAGCCTGCTTGCTATATTACACATTAGGATCATAGCTTTCACCTGGTCAGTCTATGTCATGGAAAGAGCAGGTGTTCCTAATATTCTGTACACTCAGTGTAGACACATGGACAATTCTTTAAATCTGATTTTTGATATAAATAAAGGCTTGCTAAAGTGCCAGGCTTCGGCGTTCGTCGTCACCGGCCTTCTAGCCACTGCCGGTCCTCATCTCATCATTCCATTTGTTTTGTCTTGTTTTCCACACACCTGGTTCATATCCCCCTCATCAGTACCTCTATAAGTGTTCCCTCTGCCTCCCATGTCTTTGTGTGTGATTGCTACTTTGTGGAGGTATCGTTAGTGCGGTTGAGCATTTTGTTATTTTATCGCCGGGAATATTTACCCGTGTATGTTTGGTTCCCAGTACGCATTTAAGTCGCACTGGGATCGTGTTTACGCATTGTTGCGGACTACTTTATTGGGTTCATTAAAGCATATTCCTTCTTCACACTCCTGCGCCTGACTATGTCCATCCCATCACCACAACAAAGTCATTTCGGGAAGATTATTTATTTCATGTGATTAGTGATTCATTTACGTCCGTCCCTCATTTTAAGGTCAATCCTGTTACGTGAACTGAACTATCGTTTTAATATAAAACTATTCCTTTTAAAATATTTTTTTCTAAAGAAACATTGAACATCTTATAGTCAAATCATAGTGGAAAAGCAGGTGAGCTGGTTGTACTCTATTTGGCCCTTTTGTGGTGGAAAACTGAGCGGGTCGAGCATAACACGTCAACCCTGTTACCCATAGATAGACAGGCTAGAAATATTTTAGCAATTTCATTTTTTTGGGGTGAAGCTTGCATTCAATTGCCACTCCCTGTTGCATACATCAAGCTTCCATTCCCCCTGTCACAAGGGGATTCATGGCTGATTTAAGAAGAAAACGTCAACCCTGTTACGGTCAACCCTGTTACTTTATTTGGCACTTAATAGACACTTACTATAGTAATTATTAATATATATTTTTTACATGTTTACACGTCTCAAAAGGCACCTAATTAGTGGAATTACCCCATATAGCCATACTGGAAAAAAACACTCACCATCTCTAGAATGGAGCCCCTTTTGGCAGAGAGCAAAAGAGCGAAGTCTCAGAGAACCTAATATCTGCCTCCTATGCCGGCTTAGCAGCAACTGTTTGAGACTAAGGCAGTAAGTGATGGGTTCCTATAAATTGAAAAATACTTTTTAGTAGAATAACACTTAGGAGAATAATTAGGAGGACTATTGAGAGCATGACAGATAGGAAGAGGACAGACAGACAGACCAAATATAAGGCTGAGAGAGAGAGAGAGAGAGAGAGAGAGAGAGAGAGAGAGAGAGACAGAGAGAGAGAGAGAGAGAGAGAGAGAGAGAGAGAGAGAGAGAGAGAGAGAGAGAGAGAGAGAGAGAGAGAGAGAGAGAGAGAGAGAGAGAGAGAGTCTTCTGTTTGCTGATGATCTGGTGCTTCTGTCACCAACCAAGGAGGGCCTACAGCAGCACCTAGATCTTCTGCACAGATTCTGTCAGACCTGGGCCCTGACAGTAAATCTCAGTAAGACAAAAATAATGGTGTTCCAAAAAAGGTCCAGTTGCCAGGACCACAAATACAAATTCCATCTAGACACCGTTGCCCTAGAGCACACAAAAAACTATACATACCTCGGCCTAAACATCAGCGCCACAGGTAACTTCCACAAAGCTGTGAACGATCTGAGAGACAAGGCAAGAAGGGCCTTCTATGCCATCAAAAGGAACATAAAATTTGACATCCCAATTAGGATCTGGCTAAAAATACTTGAATCAGTTATAGAACCCATTGCCCTTTATGGTTCTGAGGTCTGGGGTCCGCTCACCAACCAAGAATTCACAAAATGGGACAAACACAAAATTGAGACTCTGCATGCAGAATTCTGCAAAAACATCCTCTGTGTACAACGTAAAACACCAAATAATGCATGCAGAGCAGAATTAGGCCAATACCCGCTAATTATCAAAATCCAGAAAAGAGCAGTGAAATTCTATAACCACTTAAAAGGAAGCGATTCCCAAACCTTCCATAACAAAGCCATCACCTACAGAGAGATGAACTTGGAGAAGAGTCCCCTAAGTAAGCTTGTCATGGGGCTCTGTTCACAAACACAAACAGACCCCACACAGCCCCAGGACAACAACAACAACAACAACAACACAATTAGACCCAACCAAATCATGAGAAAACAAAAAGAGAATTACTTGACACATTGGAAAGAACAAACAAAAAAACAGAGCAAACTAGAATGCTATTTGGCCCTAAACAGAGAGTACACAGTGGCAGAATACCTGACCACTGTGACTGACCCATATTTAAGGAAAGCTTTGACTATGTACAGACTCAGTGAGCATAGCCTTGCTATCGAGAAAGGCCGCCGTGGGCAGACCTGGCTCTCAAGGGAAGACAGGCTATGTGCACACTGCCCACAAAATGAGGTGGAAACTGAGCTGCACTTCCTAACCTCCTGCCAAATGTATGACCATATTAGAGACACATATTTCCCTCAGATTACAGCGATCCACAAAGAATTCGAAAACAACCCAATTTTGATAAACTCCCTTATCTACTGGGTGAAAAACCACAGTGTGCCATCACAGCTGCAAGATTTGTGACCTGTTGCCACAAGAAAAGGGCAACCAGTGAAGAACAAACACCATTGTAAATACAACCCATATTTATGTTTATTTATTTTCCCATTTGTACTTTAACTATTTGCACATTGTTACAGCACTGTATATATACATAATATGACATTTGAAATGTCTTTCTTATTTTGAAACTTCTGAGGGTAATGTTTACTGTTAATATGTATTGTTTATTTCACTTTTGTTTACTATCTACTTCACTTGCTTTGGCAATGTTAACACACGTTTCCCATGCCAATAAAGCCCTTAAATTGAAATTGAATTGAAATTGAGAGAGAGAGAGAGAGAGAAAGAGAGAGAGAGAGAGAGAGAGCGAGAGAGAGACAGAGAGAGAGAGAGCGAGAGAGAGAGCGAGAGAGAGAGAGAGCGAGAGAGAGAGCGAGAGAGAGAGAGAGAGAGAGCGAGATAAAAGTCTGGGGGGATTGGTGAGCAAACAAAGGAGAGAAATACACCATACATTTACTGTGATGATGTCAGAGGTCACAGAACTCTGGGATAAATATTTATTTTCACTACAATGTACATGATATATTAATATATTAACTGTATTTTGCATTGTTTGTCTTTATGCATTGCTTGAGTGATGTAAATAAATAAAAAGCTAGAAAAGTGATTATTTTGTTAAGGGGCCCCTCCTATAGTCTACCACTTGTTGGTTGTTATTTCCAAACATACAGTACCAGTCAAAAGTTTGGACACACCTACTCATTCAAGGGTTTTTCTTTATTTGTTTTACTATTTTCTACATTGTAGAATAATAGTGAAGGCATCAAACCTATGAAATAACACATATGGAATCATGTTGTAACCAAAAAAGTGATAAACAAATCAAAATATATTTTATATTTGAGATTCTTCAAATAGCCACCCTTTGCCTTTATGACAGCTTCGCACACTCTTGGCATTCTCTCAACCAGCTTCATCTGGAATGCTTTTCCAACAGTCTTGAAGGAGTTCCCACATATGCTGAGCACTTGTTGGCTGCTTTTCCTTCACTCTGCCGTCTGATTCATCCCAAACCATGTCAATTGGGTTGAGGTCGGGGGATTGTGGAGGCCAGGTCACCTGATGCAGCATATCATCACTCTCCTTCTTGGTAAAATAGCCCTTACACAGCCTGGAGGTGTGTCCTGTTGAAAAACAAATGAGAGTCCCACTAAGCCCAAACCATATGGGATGGTGTATCGCTGCAGAATGCTGTGGTAGTCATGCTGGTTAAGTGTGCCTTGAATTCTAAATAAATCACAGACAGTGTCACCAGCAAAGCACCCCCACACCATAACACCTCCTCCTCCATGCCTTACATGCAGAGATCATCCGTTCACCCACACCGCGTCTCACAAAGACACGGCGGTTGGAACCAACAATCTCCAATTTGGACTCCAGACCAAAGGACACATTTCCACCAGTCTAATGTCCATTGCTCGTGTTTCTTGGCCCAAGCAGGTCTCTTCTTCTTATTGGTATCCTTTAGTAGTGGTTTCTTTGCAGCAATTCAACCACGAAGGCCTGATTCACACAGTCCCCTCTGAACAGTTGATGTTGAGATGTGTCTGTGACTTGAACTCTGTGAAGCATTTATTTGGGCTGCAATTTCTGAGACTCGTAACTCTAATGAACTTATCCTCTGCAGCAGAGGTAACTCTGGGTCTTTCATTCCTGTGGCGATCCTTATGTGGACCTCTGTAGCTCAGCTGGTAGAGCACGGCGCTTGTAACGCCAAGGTAGTGGGTTCGATCCCCGGGACCACCCATACACAAAAAATGTATGCACGCATGACTGTAAGTCGCTTTGGATAAAAGCGTCTGCTAAATGGCATATTATTATTATTATGAGAGCCAGTTTCATCATAGCGCTTGATGGGTTTTGCGACTACATTTTAATAATCTTTCAAAGTTCTTGAAATTTTCCAGATTGACTGACCTTCATGTCTTAAAGTAATGATGGACTGTCGTTTCTCTTTGCTTCTGTATATCCCCCCTCACAACACAACTGATTGGCTCAAACGCATTAAGAAGGAAAGAAATTCCACAAATTAAGAAGGCATTCTAGGTAACTACCTCATGAAGCTGGTTGAGAGAATGCCAAGAGTGTGCAAAGCTGTCATCAAGGCAAAGGGTGGCTATTTGAAGAATCTCAAACATAAAATATATTTTGATTTGTTTAACACTTTTCTGGTTACTACATGATTCCATATGTGTTATTTCATAGTTTTGAAATCTTCACTATTATTCTACAATGTAAAAAATAGTAAAAATAAAGAAAAACCCTTGAATGAGTAGGTGTGTCCAAACTTTTGACTGGTAGAGTACATTTAAGCATTAATTCAAATAGAACATTGTTTCTGTAGATGGTAAACCCATAGACTTAGATAGACATCGCATCATTGTATCTGCCCCATTATGGCGTCTGCGAGCACATGGGCAGCGCCATTAAGGCCATCTCCATTTTGATGTAGACAATCTTTTTCTTCTACTACTTCTATGAGTTGGTAAACAAACTGAAAGTGTGCACATTGCCACCTAGAGTGTGATGTTTGAACTGGTATAAAGCCAAGGTTGGCGATTTACTGCAACCTGCAGTTATGAAACGTTTTTTCACAAGTATAATTCATTGGCTGATCCCTCCTTGTGACCTGTATAGAATGTGATCCTTCCTTAACCCATAGGAAGTCCCGTCCAGCTGACTACTTAAAAATGGTAAAAGTCCATGCTAAAATGGCTTTTGGGCACTATAGTCCTCTATCTATCTCTATGGGTAAACCTCTTTTTATTTTTTTATATTTTTTTTATATTGACCAAGCACAGATTTGCACCAAGTGTGGGCATGATCCATAAACAGGAAGAACAAAAACATGGGCCATATCACAGACCACAAGACAAAAGTAACAAGCTAACCAGAAACAATATGTGCTGTATTTTACAATATTTCGACCTTACCAACATCTTCCCTTCAGGAAGGTTGCTCCTAGTAAAAGGCAAAGCGAAAGCTGGTTATATTTAAAGGAATAGTTTATGCATGTCATGTCCAAATCATCCTAACCTACAGTCCTACAAATGGATTGTGTAACTCAAAGAAGTTCCTTATAGATGATTTGGACATTAAGCGTGGAAATGAGAATATAGGTACCCTTGACTTGCATTGGATTTGTGCCACAAATGCATTTGAAAGAGTGGCCATGTAAGCACAACCAAAGCATGGATTGCTGTGATACCTTGTCCATAAACTGCTTACAAGGTAAGGAAATCAATATTTAAATTTGTAATTTGGGTGAACTATCCCTTTAATGTCTAAGAGTCAGTTATCCAGGAAGTAAACGAACAAATACATCTGGACACCTCTTCAAATTAGTGGATTTGTCTATTTCAGCCACACCCGTTGCTGACAGGTTTATAAAATTGGCCATGCAATCTCCATAGACAAAAATTGGCAGTAGAATGGCCCGTACTGAAGAGCTCAGTGACTTTCAACGTGGCAATGTGGCACCGTCACCTTTCCAATAAGTAAGTTTGTCAAATTTCTGCCTTGCTAGAGCTGCCCTGGTCAACCGTAAGTGCTGTTATTGTGAAGTGGAAAAGTTTAGGAGCAACAACGGCTCAGCCGCGAAGTGGTAGGCCACACAAGCTCACAGACCGGGACTGCCGAGTGTTGAAGCGCGTAATAATCGTCTGTCCTCGGTTGCAACACTCACTACCGAGTTCCAAACTGCCTCTGGAAGTAACATCAGCACAATAACTATTCGTCAAGAGCTTCATGAAATGGGTTTTCATGGCCGAGCAGCCGCACACAAGCCTAAGATCACCATGCGCAATGCCAAGCATCGGCTGGAGTGGTGTAAAGCTCACCGCCATTGGACTCTGGAGCAGTGGAAACACGTTCTCTGGAGTGATGAATCACGCTTCACAATCTGTCAGTCCGACGGACAAATCTGGAACGCTACCTGCCCCAATGCATAGTGCCAACTGTACATTTTGGTGGAGGAGGAATAATGGTCTGGGGCTGTTTTTCATGGTTCGGGCTAGGTCCCTTAGTTCAAGTGAAGGGAAATCTTAATGCTACAGCATACAATGACATTCTGTGCTTCTAACTTTGTGGCAACAGTTTGGTGAAGGCCCTTTCCTGTTTCAGCATGACAATGTCCCCGTGCACAAAGCGAGGTCCATACAGAAATGGTCTGTCGAGATCAGTGTTGAAGACTTTGACTGGCCTGCACAGAGCACTCAACTCAACCCCATTTTACACCTTTGGGATGAATTGGAACGCCGACTGCAAGCTAGGCATAATCGCTCAACATCAGTGCCCGACACAACTAATGTTCATGGCTGAATGGAAGCAAGTCCCCACAGCAATGTTCCAACATCTAGTGGAAAGCCTTCCCAGAAGAGTGGAGGCAATTATAGAAGCAAAGGGGGGACCAACTCCATATTAATACCCATGATTTTGGAATGAGATGTTCGACGTGCAGGTGTCCACATACTTTTGGCATTGTAGCGTATCAATACTCAAATGTAGGATTGTCGTGTTGGTTACTTGGGGGGAAAAAATGTTATTCTTTGCCCCCAGATACAAAGGCCGGAAATAAAACATAGTAGTGGCAAAAGGTTGAGGTCATGGAAAACACAAGAGGAAATAGGAACAGAACAGGCACTGTGATGGAAATGTGCTAAATAGGAGCCATCTTCATGACTTCAAAGACAAAACATCCCTATCAAGAGTTCAACTTATTTTTGTGTGTGTGTGTGTGTGTGTGTATGTGAATCCCAAATCATTGGCTGTTACAGAGGTGGGAGATTGGATAGTGTCACATAAAAAAATTATCATTCAAGTCGATTTAGTGGGAAGAAAGTTAAACTGTGACTGCTCACAGCTGTGATGAGCTTACTACCTTGTAAAATTCCTTCAATTGAACCTTGAATTCAGATCTGAGGCCATTACTGACCACCCTTAACCTTGACTGAACACAGCCCGGGGCTTCGTCTCTCCTTCCCTGGACAGGACATCTAGATTTCCCCTGGGGGCGGAGGGGCCTGCCTGCCTCTGTGTCCAGGAATAGACCATATGGGAGACAAGCAGGAAAAGATGCTGGGAAAATGTCAAGAGTTTAACAGTGACTCAGAGCACATGCAGCTGTTCCGGCCTCAGACTACAATATACTCCTCTGGTACCCCGTCTCCCTCAGACTACAGTATACTCCTCAGGACCCCCCACCTCCCTCAGACTACAGTATACTCCTCAGGACCCCCCACCTCCCTCAGACTACAGTATACTCCTCAGGACCCCCTCCCTCCCTCAGACTACAGTATACCCCTCAGGACCCCCTCCCTCCCTCAGACTACAGTATACTCCTCAGGACCCCCTCCTCAGACTACAGTATACTCCTCTGGTACCCCGTCTCCCTCAGACTACAGTATACTCCTCAGGACCCCCCACCTCCCTCAGACTACAGTATACTCCTCAGGACCCCCCACCTCCCTCAGACTACAGTATACTCCTCAGGACCCCCTCCCTCCCTCAGACTACAGTATACCCCTCAGGACCCCCTCCCTCCCTCAGACTACAGTATACTCCTCAGGACCCCCCTCCTCAGACTACAGTATACTCCTCAGGACCCCCTCCTCAGACTACAGTATACTCCTCAGGACCCCCTTCTCAGACTACAGTATACTCCTCAGGACCCCCCTCCCTCCCTCAGACTACAGTATACTCCTCAGGACCCCCTCCCTCCCTCAGACTACAGTATACTCCTCAGGACCCCCCTCCTCAGACTACAGTATACTCCTCAGGACCCCCCTCCCTCAGACTACAGTATACTCCTCAGGCCCCCCTCCTCAGACTACAGTATACTCCTCAGGACCCCCTCCTCAGACTACAGTATACTCCTCAGGACCCCCCACCTCCCTCAGACTACAGTATACTCCTCAGGACCCCCCCACCTCCCCCAGACTACAGTATACTCCTCAGGACCCCCCTCCTCAGACTACAGTATACTCCTCAGGACCCCCCTCCTCAGACTACAGTATACTCCTCAGGACCCCCTCCTCAGACTACAGTATACTCCTCAGGACCCCCCCACCTCCCTCAGACTACAGTATACTCGCTCAGGACCCCCCACCTCCCTCAGACTACAGTATACTCCTCAGGACCCCCTCCTCAGACTACAGTATACTCCTCAGGACCCCCCACCTCCCTCAGACTACAGTATACTCCTCAGGACCCCCCTCCCTCCCTCAGACTACAGTATACTCCTCAGGACCCCCCCACCTCCCTCAGACTACAGTATACTCCTCAGGACCCCCTCCTCAGACTACAGTATACTCCTCAGGACCCCCTCCCTCCCTCAGACTACAGTATACTCCTCAGGACCCCCTCCCTCCCTCAGACTACAGTATACTCCTCAGGACCCCCACCTCCCTCAGACTACAGTATACTCCTCAGGACCCCCCCTCCTCAGACTACAGTATACTCCTCAGGACCCCCTCCCTCCCTCAGACTACAGTATACTCCTCAGGACCCCCCACCTCCCTCAGACTACAGTATATTCCTCAGGACCCCCTCCCTCCCTCAGACTACAGTATACCCCTCAGGACCCCCCTCCCTCCCTCAGACTACAGTATACTCCTCAGGACCCCCCTCCCTCCCTCAGACTACAGTATACTCCTCAGGACCCCCCTCCTCAGACTACAGTATACTCCTCAGGACCCCCCTCCCTCCCTCAGACTACAGTATACCCCTCAGGACCCCCTCCTCCCTCAGACTACAGTATACTCCTCAGGACCCCCTCCCTCCCTCAGACTACAGTATACTCCTCAGGACCCCCCTCCTCAGACTACAGTATACTCCTCTGGTACCCCCGTCTCCCTCAGACTACAGTATACTCCTCAGGACCCCCACCTCCCTCAGACTACAGTATACTCCTCAGGACCCCCCACCTCCCTCAGACTACAGTATACTCCTCAGGACCCCCTCCCTCCCTCAGACTACAGTATACCCCTCAGGACCCCCTCCCTCCCTCAGACTACAGTATACTCCTCAGGACCCCCTCCTCAGACTACAGTATACTCCTCAGGACCCCCTCCTCAGACTACAGTATACTCCTCAGGACCCCCTTCTCAGACTACAGTATACTCCTCAGGACCCCCCACCTCCCTCAGACTACAGTATACTCCTCAGGACCCCCCTCCCTCAGACTACAGTATACTCCTCAGGACCCCCTCCTCAGACTACAGTATACTCCTCAGGACCCCCCTCCTCAGACTACAGTATACTCCTCAGGACCCCCACCTCCCTCAGACTACAGTATACTCCTCAGGACCCCCCACCTCCCTCAGACTACAGTATACTCCTCAGGACCCCCTCCTCAGACTACAGTATACTCCTCAGGACCCCCTCCTCAGACTACAGTATACTCCTCAGGACCCCCTCCTCAGACTACAGTATACTCCTCAGGACCCCCACCTCCCTCAGACTACAGTATACTCCTCAGGACCCCCACCTCCCTCAGACTACAGTATACTCCTCAGGACCCCCCCCCTCCCTCAGACTACAGTATACTCCTCAGGACCCCCTCCTCAGACTACAGTATACTCCTCAGGACCCCCCCCCCACCTCCCTCAGACTACAGTATACTCCTCAGGACCCCCTCCCTCCCTCAGACTACAGTATACTCCTCAGGACCCCCCACCTCCCTCAGACTACAGTATACTCCTCAGGACCCCCTCCTCAGACTACAGTATACTCCTCAGGACCCCCTCCCTCCCTCAGACTACAGTATACTCCTCAGGACCCCCCTCCCTCCCTCAGACTACAGTATACTCCTCAGGACCCCCCCTCCTCAGACTACAGTATACTCCTCAGGACCCCCTCCCTCCCTCAGACTACAGTATACTCCTCAGGACCCCCCTCCCTCCCTCAGACTACAGTATACTCCTCAGGACCCCCCTCCTCAGACTACAGTATACTCCTCAGGACCCCCTCCCTCCCTCAGACTACAGTATACTCCTCAGGACCCCCTCCCTCCCTCAGACTACAGTATACTCCTCAGGACCCCCCACCTCCCTCAGACTACAGTATACTCCTCAGGACCCCCCTCCTCAGACTACAGTATACTCCTCAGGACCCCCCTCCCTCCCTCAGACTACAGTATACTCCTCAGGACCCCCTCCCTCCCTCAGACTACAGTATACTCCTCAGGACCCCCCCCCCTCCCTCAGACTACAGTATACTCCTCAGGACCCCCTCCCTCCCTCAGACTACAGTATACTCCTCAGGACCCCCTCCCTCCCTCAGACTACAGTATACTCCTCAGGACCCCCCTCCTCAGACTACAGTATACTCCTCAGGACCCCCCCACCTCCCTCAGACTACAGTATACTCCTCAGGACCCCCCACCTCCCTCAGACTACAGTATACTCCTCAGGACCCCCTCCCTCCCTCAGACTACAGTATACTCCTCAGGACCCCCTCCCTCCCTCAGACTACAGTATACTCCTCAGGACCCCCTCCCTCCCTCAGACTACAGTATACTCCTCAGGACCCCCTCCTCAGACTACAGTATACTCCTAAGGACAGCACCCCTCCCTCCCTCAGACTACAGTATACAGTCGTGGTCAAAAGTTTTGAGAATTACACAAATACTAATTTTCACAAAGTCTGCTGCCTCAGTTTTGATTATGGCGATTTGCATATAGTCCAGAATGTCATGAAGAGTGATCAGATGAATTGCAATTAATTGCAAAGTCCCTCTTTGCCATGAAAATGAACTTAATCCCCCAAAAAACATTTCCACTGCATTTCAGCCCTGCCACAAAAGGACCAGCTGCCATCATGTCAGTGATTCTCTTGTAAACACAGGTGAGAGTGTTGACCAGGACAAGGCTGGAGATCACTCTGTCATGCTGATTGAGTTAGAATACATTTACATTTTAGTCAATTAGCAGACGCTCTTATCCAGAGCGACTTACACATATCATATAACTAAACATTATAATAATATATATCTATCTAAACCATAATTTTATATATCCATCTAACACATAATATATAAATATATACAGTTGAAGTCGGAAGTTTACATACTCCTTAGCCAAATACATTTAAACTCAGTTTTTCACAATTCCTGACATTTAATCCTAGTAAAAATTCCCTGTCTTAGGTCAGTTAGGATCACCACTTTATTTTAAGAATGTGAAATGTCAGAATAATAGTAGAGAGAATGATTTATTTCATCTTTTATTTATTTCATCAGAATAACAGACTGGAAACTTTAAAAGGGGGGTGGTGCTTGAGATCATTGTTCTTCCTCTGTTAACCATGGTTACCTGCAAGGAAACACGTGCCGTCATCATTACTTTGCACAAAAAGGGCTTCACAGGCAAGGATATTGCTGCTAGTAAGATTGCACCTAAATCAACCATTTATCGGATCATCAAGAACTTCAAGGAGAGAGGTTCAATTGTTGTGAAGAAGGCGTCAGGGATCAAGGCACCACCAGTGCAGAGCTTGCTCAGGAATGGCAGCAGGCAGGTGTGAGTGCATCTGCACGCACAGTGAGGCGAAGACTTTTGGAGGATGGCCTGGTGTCAAGAAGGGCAGCAAAGAAGCCAATTCTCTTCAGGAAAAACATCAGGGACAGACTGATATTCTGCAAAAGGTACAGGGATTGGACTGCTGAGGACTGGGGTAACGTAATTCTCTGATGAATCCCCTTTCCGATTGTTTGGGGCATCCGGAAAACACCTTGTCCGGAGAAGACAAGGTGAGCGCTACCATCAGTCCTGTGTCATGCCAACAGTAAAGCATCCTGAGACCATTCATGTGTGGGGTTGCTTCTCAGCCAAGGGAGTGGGCTCACTCACAATTTTGCCTAAGAACACAGCCATGAATAAAGAATGGTACCAACACATCCTCAGAGAGCAACTTCTTCCAACCATCCAAGAACAGTTTGGTGACGACAAATGCCAGGCCCCCCTCCTCAGTCTACAGTATACTCCTCAGGACACCCCCCCCCCTCCCTCAGACTACAGTATACTCCTCAGGACCCCCTCCCTCCCTCAGACTACAGTATACTCCTCAGGACCCCCCATCTCCCTCAGACTACAGTATACTCCTCAGGACCCCCCCTCCCTCAGACTACAGTATACTCCTCAGGACCCCCCCTCCCTCAGACTACAGTATACTCCTCAGGACCCCCCATCTCCCTCAGACTACAGTATACTCCTCAGGACCCCCTCCTCAGACTACAGTATACTCCTCAGGACCCCCCATCTCCCTCAGACTACAGTATACTCCTCAGGACCCCCCCCCTCCCTCAGACTACAGTATACTCCTCAGGACCCCCTCCTCAGACTACAGTATACTCCTCAGGACCCCCATCTCCCTCAGACTACAGTATACTCCTCAGGACCCCCCCCCTCCCTCAGACTACAGTATACTCCTCAGGAGTATTTTAGAATGACTTAAATTCAACCTCACACCTCTGTTTAATTAAAAACCTGTCCAGCATTTCTCTAGCCTGGTTGCCGTCTCTATTTAACTATATTACATTCCACTCCTTGCCAAAGATTTGGCAAATTGTCAGGAGTGGCAAGAAGTGGAATGTTAGGTAAAAAGACTGGTACCCAGACTAGTATTTGTCCTTGTTTAGGTCCAGTCCTGAAGGTGCAGCCAGCCGGCAGTGGGGTGGGTTTCTCTTCAGCAGGTTAGCAGGAAGGGAGCTGTAGAGCTGCTCCAGCCAGGTTGTTGTGCAGAGCATCTTCCATCTTCTTTCATTCACCCTCCCTCTGCATTCTCCTCCATATTGTCATGTTGGTCTGCTTCCATTATATCAAGGCTGCATACTGTGCCTATTCGCTGCGATCGACCTCTGAACAGAATTGGGGAAAAAGTAGATCAGTTTTTCAATTGAAACGTTTGAAAATCCCTAAAACCTGAATATAGCAGTTAGTCAGCGATCAATGTTTACCTTCTTTATCTGCCTGAGGCACTTCACCATCAGCTAAGCTGGTGGTCAGATGTCAATGGAATATGCATACGGAGAGTTGAACTTCTGAAACATGGTCGACTAAAGCAGTTTCTACACTGTGCAATAAAACAACCATCAGTTAGGTGGATTGCTAGAATAACAAACAAACAGGGTTGGGCCTCCCTTGTCTAGGTGTTAGGGGCCTGTGGATTGTAGGGTGGGGTTCATCTATGGGATGACCTCTAACCTGGTGAGCTGTAGGAGTGTGTCACTGCTGGGGGAGACGGTGGTTGGGCGTGGTCCTCTTGGCCCAGGCGTTCTCCTTGGGGGGTGGGGCGAGCACCACCTTAAGGGGCGAGACGTCCTGTCTGGGAGGGGAGGGCTGGGTCACAGGGGAGGATGGCTCCTCTTCACGACCACTGTCCACCGAGCGCTCGCTCTCCCTGCGCTTGGAGGCTGGGAATGGGACAGGAAGAAGAATACTTTTTTTTGTACACTTTGTTGTCCTATGTCTACAAATGTCCAACAGGAAATAAGTGTTCTGCTTTTATGCCAACCCTGGGAAAGGAGCCTGCTTAAACCACAACATTACCCTCTGAAGGTGTCTAACTGACTACAGTACTGATATCATGGCTGACTCAATTACCCATCATAGCCACTAAACTGCTTACCTCTGCCAGACTGGCAATAGCTGCCTGGTTGGGAAGACTCACTGCCAGTCCGAGAGCGTCCTGCAGGTTGGTCCTCACTGCGCCAGCTGGGGTGCCTGAGGGACGGCCAGGATCAATGAGTCAAAGATAACATACTATATATTAAATTTATTCTACAGACATACTCCATTTCCTCATGTTAGCCTATGCTGTTCTTCACTTTCGTAACATACCTCTCTCTGGGCTTGCGGTCTGGGATTCTGTCCTCTAGCTGTCGCTGCAGTTTTTCCTGTTCCCTCTTCAGCCTCTCCTCCACTTCTCTCTCCTTGGCAGCTGTGTCCACTGGCTTGGCACCGCCGAAGATGGAGGCAGCCCTGCCCGAGGGGGCAGACGGGGCGCTGCTCTGCTCCACCTCTTTAGGTACGCTACGGGGTTTCAGGATCAACTTGGGCCTCTCGACAGCACCTGGGTATGACCATAGAGGAGAGAAAAAGGAGAGAGGTTTTAAATGTACACCCTGGTACTGTGCAGGTGTGACTGGCCCAGTGGACATTAAGTTTGAAACTTTCTCACCTCTATCACCACAGCTTTCCTCCCGTCTCTCGTATCGGTCACCACCACGGTCACCATAGCGATCCCCACTACCCCGGTAGTCATCCCGTCTGTAGCTATCCTGCCGGTAGCTATCCGGTCCTCCCTCGTCACGCCTGTAACCAGTGCAAAATGCCCTGCGACCACCACCGCGACCACCACCGCCACCACCACCACCACCGCCACCACCACCACCACCGCCGCGACAGTCAAAACTACCTGAGGGAAGCGCCAAAAATACAATATTAGTCACACTAAGACAATTTGTTTTTTAATTGTTTTTCTACAGGACTTCACAAACAACATAACACAAAAACACAACACCCACTATACAAAACATTATTTCATGTGATCAACATATATTTTCCAAAGTTAGTCAAATATTTTCAAGTTTTGTTTAACATTATAATATACCAAATCTAAAAAGGGATGTTACTAGATCAATCCTCCAGTTTGGTATTGATGGTGAGCATGAGGCTTTCCAATTGATGGCTATACATTGTTTTGCAGCAATTACACCTAGATGATAAAACTTTCTCTGATATTGATCACCAATATTTACATTTCCCAACAGTCATAATCGTGATAACACATGATAACACATACAGTACCAGTTTGGACACACCTACTCATTCAAGGATTTTTCTTTATTTTTACTATTTTCTATATTGTAGAATAATAGTGAAGACATCAAAACTATGAAATATGGAATCATGTAGTAACCAAAAAAGTGTTAAACAAATCAAAATATATTTTAAAATTGAGATTCTTGAAATAGCCACCCTTTGCCTTGATGCAGCATTGCACACTCTTGGCATTCTCTCAACCAACTTCACCTGGAATGCTTTTCCAACAGTCTTGAAGGAGTTCCCACATATGCTGAGCACTTGTTGGCGGCTTTTCCTTCACTCTGCGATCCGACTCATCCCAAACCATCTCAATTGGGTTGAGGTCGGGGGATTGTGGAGGCCAGGTCATCTGATGCAGCACTCCATCACTCTCCTCCTTGGTTGAAATAGCACTTACACAGCCTGGAGGTGTGTTGGGTCATTGTCCTGTTGAAAAACAAATGATAGTCCCACTAAGCCCAAACCAGATGGGATGGCGTATTGCTGCAGAATGCTGTGGTAGCCATGCTGGCTAAGCGCGACTTGAATTCTAAATCAATCACAGACAGTGTCACCAGCAAAGCATCCCCACACCATAATACATTTACATTACATTTATATTTACGTCATTTAGCAGACGCTCTTATCCAGAGCGACTTACAGTTAGTGCATACATTATTCTATTTTTTTTTTGCATTGCAAACGCCATGCTCTACCAACTGAGCTACCTCCCTGCCAGCCATTCCCTCCCCTACCCTGGACGACACTGGGCCAATTGTGCGCCGCCCCATTGGTCTCCTGGTTGCGGCCGGCTACAGCAGAGCCTGGATTCGAACCGGGATCTCTAGTGGCACAGCTAGCACTGCGATGCAGTGCCTTAGACCACTGCGCCACTCCTCCTCCATGCTTTATGGTGGGAAATACACATGCGAAGATCATACGTTCACCCACACCGCGTCTCACAAAGACACGGCGGTTGGAACCAAAAATCTCAAATTTGGACTCCAGACCAAAGGACAAATTTCCACTGGTCTAATGTCCATTGCTTGAGTTTCTTGGCCCAAGCAAGTCTCTTCTTCTTATTGGTGTCCTTTAGTAGTGGTTTCTTTGCAGCAATTTAACCATGAAGGCCTGATTCACACAGTCTCCTCTGAACAGTTGATGTTGAGATGTGTCTGTTACTTTAACTCTGTGAAGCGTTTATTTGGGCTGCAATTTCTGAGGCTGGTAACACTAATGAACTTATCCTCTGCAGCAGAGGTAACTCTGGGTCATCCATTCCTGTGGCGGTCCTCATGAGAGCCAGTTTCATCATAGTGCTTGATGGTTTTTGCTTTAAAAGTTCTTGAAATGTTCCAGATTGACTGACCTTCATGTCTTAAAGTAATGATGGACTGTCGTTTCTCTTTGCTTATTTGAGCTGTTCTTGCCATAATATGGACCTGGTCTTTCACCAAATAGGGCTATTTTCTGTATAACCCCCTACCTTGTCACAACACAACTGATTGGCATTAAGAAGGAAAGAAATTCCACAAATTCCCTTTAAAGAAGGTACACCTGTTAATTGAAATGCTAGGTAACTACCTCATGAAGCTGGTTGAGAGAATGCCAAGAGTGTGCAACGCTGTCATCAAGGCAAAGGGTGGCTATTTGAAGAATCTCAAACATAAAATATATTTGATTTGTTTAACACTTTTTTGGTTACTATATGATTCCATATGTGTTATTTCATTGTTTTGACGTCTTCACTATTATTCTACAATGTAGAAAATAGTAAAAATAAAGAAAAACCCTGGAATGAGTAGGTGTGTCCAAACTTTTGACTGGTAGTGTACATGGACCACCACGTGTAATAGGGTTCCTTTGGGCCCACAGAGATGTAAACATTTCTGGGTGCATTCTGGCAGGAATGTAGTAAGTCCTATGAATTGTCTTAAATTGCAGTAGTTTATGTCTTAGGTTGTAGGAGCAGGTATGAACATTTTCACTCATCTGTTACAAATGGTTCTCCTCAATTTCTTCCTTTAGATCTGTTTCCCATTTTTTCCTTCTAGGTTCTGAACTCAGGTAGAGTTTTAATCAACCCTTGATATAACTTGGCAATTTGCTTATTTTAGTATTTTTTTTATATGCTAGATGCCTTTGGTTCATCCAGTCTGAATAAGATTTCTGAGTTGTAAGAACTTAAAACAAATCGGCCTTGGATAATCCAAATCTTTCTTGTAATTGATTGAATGACAGTAGAGATCCGTCATAGTACACATGCTCAAAATTCCTAATGCCACTTTGGAACCAGGACTTAAAGGTGTTGTCATTTAACACTGGAGGTAAGGTTGGGTTATTCCAAATAGCCTGGTGATATTGGCTCTATCCACTTCATGAATTTATGTACGTTTTCCCAAACACAAACGGAATTGAGAATCATTGGATTGTCCGTTTTTTTCTTCAACACCTTGGATCTGAAGTAGTGAATATATTTTAGATCATTAAGCATTACATTTATGGCTTCGGTACTCCTCCATGCACAAGGATAGTCTACTGTCCATTGTTTAAGTTGAACACAGTTGTGCAGCCCAGTAATACATCTTCATATGAGGTAGTCCCAGACTTCCAGCTTTATAGGGGAAGTGGAAAGCAGTCAATTTGACTCAAGGTTTTTCCATTCCAAATATAGTTGGAGAGTAGGCCATGTATTTTATAAAAAAAGGTTGGATGGAATTGAAACGGTCAGGGCCTGGAATAAATACACCAACCTTGGTAATATGTTCGTTTTGATTATGTTAACCCTACCTAACAGAGGTAATATGTTCGTTTTGAGATATTCAACATCGGATTCAATCCTATCTATTAAAGGAGAGTAACTGATTTTATATGGTTCCTCCAGATTGCATGGCATCAGTACACCCAGGTATTTCATGTGTCTTTGTCCATTTCCACTTAAATGTCCTTTCTAAGCTTGAGAAGTCATTTCAATTTGACTCCTAATACAGCATGTGTCCAACAGTAGTCAAATAAATGACTAGTTCAGATAAATAAAGTAAAATGTAATCTGCATACAATGATATCACATGTTGATCTCTACCAATCTCTAAGAAAATAAAGAACTAAACAAAGGACATCCCTGTCTGGTCCCTCTTGATAACTTAAACGATTCAGAGATCTGCCCATTTGTTCATATACATGCTTTGTACAATAGCTCAATCCAGGAAATAAATACCGGACCAAAACCATACTGTTTTAAGACAGACACCAAATATGCCCATGCCACCCTATCGAATGCTTTTTTAGCATCTATTGATACTGCCACTTTTGGAGCAATCAAGTTCTTGGGATGATGGATTATACAGGGCTCTACAGTGTGACCATTTTACTCGCATATGTGCCTAAATATTTTGTTGTGCGACCTGGAATTTTAATTTAGGTGTGCCTAGAAAAATTAAGGATTCTAGCTTTATTTCCTCAAACATTTATAATTTTGCTCCTAAAAAAATGTCAGCGCAGAGCTCTGTTATATTGAAAAAATGGCGGCGATTGTCTGTAGACATTCTGTTCCGTATAAACCCTGTTTGATCTGAGGGAATCAACTTTTTTATTACTATTTCTACGCGAAAAGCCAATACCTTAGCAATGGTTTTGTAATCCACAATCAAGAGCGATATGGGGCGGAAATATCCGCATGACAATGGATCCTTATCTTTCTTTTTAAGTAGAATGATTGTAGCCAAACATAGTGACTGGGGAACTTCACTAAGACTTCTCACTAAAATGCAGAATGTGTACAGGTGTAGTAGCCTAAGACCAGGTATTCCAACTGACCTCCTCTGTCATCTCTGCGATCCCTGTCGTCATATCGATCCCTGTACCTGTCCTGGCCCCCTCCGTAGCGGTTATCTCCTCTGGACCGGTCTGACTCGTAGCGGTTATCTCCTCTGGACCGGTCTGACTCGTAGCGGTTATCTCCTCTGGACCGGTCTGACTCGTAGCGGTTATCTCCTCTGGACCGGTCTGACTCGTAGCGGTCCCGTGACCCTGGAGCAAACAGCAGACAGAGGGGTTAGGGGTCTCTCGTCACACATAGAAGACCTGTTTCAGACCTGTACTGTACCAGTGGTGTGAAGTACTTAAGTAAAAATACTACTTACGTATTTTTTTCGGTATCTGTACTTTAATATTTATATTGATGACGACTTTTACTCCACTACATTCCTAAAGAAAATAATACACTTTTTACTCCATACATTTTCCCTGACACCCAAAAGTACATTTTGAATGCTTAGCAGGACAGGAAAATGGTCCAATTCACACACTTATCAAGAGAACACCCCTCATCATCTTAAGTACATTTAAAACCAAATACTTTTAGATTTATATTTTAGTCATTTAGCAGACGGTCTTATCCAGAGCGACTTACAGGAGCAATTAGGGTTAAGTGCCTTGCTCAAGGGCACGTCGACAGATTTTTCACCTAGTCGGCTTGGGGATTAGAACCAGCAACCTTTCGGTTACTGGCACAATGTTCTTACCCACTAAGCTACCTGCCGCCCCAGACTTTTACTCAAGTAGTATTTTACTGGGTGACTTTCACTTGAGTCATTTTCTATTAAGGTATCTTTACTTTTACTCAAGTATGACAAATTGGGTAATATTTCCACCACTGTACTGTACTTACGTTCTCCAAAGGCGTCATCTTTCTGAGGAGGCCCGTCGTCACTCTGTCCTCCACTGGGCCGCGGTGCCCTCCAGTCAGAGTCTGTCCTGTCTGGGCCAAAGTCTCCCCCATGGTCACGGTCCCGACCCCCCATGGAGTGATTATCCCTCCCTGAGAGAGACACATAGACGAGTCAGAAATAACGTGGAGACAAACTCTTCAGAATCAAGTTAATCTGAACTGCGCAAGTGTATTTAGAATGACATTACGTGGTACTGTAGCTACACATATAACATCTAAAGGAAAATGCGGCTGCTGTTCATGCTCCCAGGATTTTTTGTCTCACCTGTCCGTATATTGCTGTGGTGCTCACTGATCCGGGTCTTAGAGCTTCTGCAGGTTTCCCCTATGGAGGACAGACCACAGGGATATTTCAACATGTAAACAACATTGGTGGACATGCAGGTAATAAGGCCTTTTATCTTAAATGTCTGTCCTGTGTGGGGGTGGTTGAATGAGTCACATTTATACCTGAAACTACATTTAGGACATTGGCCACATTTGTAAATCCCCTCCGGGACCTCGTCCAAGAAGGTTTCCCTTTTCTCTGGGGGAGAGACTGTGGTCAAATCTGTAATCAGATTTGACCACAGTCTCTCATGTTTGGGGGTCTTTTAAAAACCATCCGTGGGGGATGTTTAAAGATGGGTTTCAGTTGAGGGTCAGTGTCAACAATGTACCAGTGTTTCGTTAAAATATCCTTAAATGGCTTCCCCAAGGGTGAGTATTGGGCGAAGGATGCATTCTGCTTTTTCTTTGGTTGAAGGCTTTCCAACTGTGTTAGCCTTTCAAAACGATCATTGGCATGTTTTACCCAATTGTCTTTATACCCCCTTTCCTTAAACCTCTGTGTGAGGTCCGTGGTCTGTTTCTGGTAAGAAGCATCCGAGTTACATACATTACCCTTCTAATGCGGCTGAAATGATTTACAGGGAGTCTTTTAATGAGTGGACATGGATGGAAGCTGTCACATCTAAGGAGGGTGTTCCTGTCCGTAGGTAATCAAATTCAGCTTCATTAAAAGGATATGTAGCTCGGATGCTTCTTACCAGAAACAGACCACGGACCTCACACAGAGGTTTAAGGAAAGGGGGTATAAAGACAATTGGGTAAAACATGCCAATACTCACCATTGAGGAAGCCATTTAAGGACATTATCAGGAAGCACTTGTACATTGTAGACACTGACCCACAACTGAAACCCATCTTTAAACATCCCCCACGGATGGTTTTTAAAAGACCCCCAAACGTGAGAGACATTGTGGTCAAATCTGATTACACACCAGATAAAAGGGAAGGTCCCGGAGGGGAATTACAAATGTGGCCAATGTACTCGATGCAGTTTCACATATAAATGTGACTCAATCATTCACCCACCCATGCACAGGAAAAACATTTCAGATCAAAGGCATGATTTACCTGCATGTCCACCAATGTTGTTTACATGTTGAAATGTCCCCATGCACTGTCTTACATAGGGAAAACCCGCAGAAGCCTTAAGACCCGGATTAGTGAGCACCACAGCAATATACGGACAGGTGAGACATTGCTGTTCATTTTGCACAAGCTGGACATCCTATTAGTTCTCTGAGACATATTGGAATAGAAATGGTAAAGATGTGATGCAAGGGAGGGGACATTGAGAGGAAACTTCTTCAAAGGGAATATTTCTGGATCCACATGTATGTATGTATGTATGTACAGTGGCATGCGAAAGTATTCACCCCCCTTGGCATTTTTCCTATTTAGTTGCCTTACAACCTGGAATTAAAATGGATTTTTGGGGGGTTTGTATAATTTGATTTACACAACATGCCTACCACTTTGAAGATGTAATTTTTTGTGTGTGTGTGAAACAAACAAGAAATAAGACAAAGAAACAGAAAACTTGAGCGTGCATAACTATTCACCCCCCCAAAGTCAATACTTTGTAGAGCCACCTTTTCCAGCAATTACAGCTGCAAGTCTCTTGGGGTATGTCTCTATATGCTTGGCACATCTAGCCACTGGGATTTGTGCCCATTCTTCAAGGCAAAACTCCTCCAGCTCCTTCAAGTTGGATGGGTTCCGCTGGTGTACAGCAATCTTTAAGTCATACCACAGATTCTCAATTGGATTGAAGTCTGGGCTTTGACTAGGCCATTCCAAGACATTGAAATGTTTCCCCTTAAACCACTCAAGTGTTGCTTTAGCAATATGTTTAGGGTCATTGTCCTGCTGGAAGGTGAACCTCCGTCCCAGTCTCAAATCTCTGGAAGACTGAAACAGGTTTCCCTCAAGAATTTCCCTGTATTTAGCGCCATCCATCATTCCTTCAATTCTGACCAGTTTCCTAGTCCCTGCCGATGAAAAACATCCCCACAGCATGATGCCGCCACCACCATGCTTCACTGTGGGGATGGTGTTCTCGGGGTGATGAGAGGTGTTGGGTTTGTGCCAGACATAGCGTTTTCCTTGATGGCCAAAAAGCTCAATTTTAGTCTCATCTGACCAGAGTACCTTTTTCATATGTTTGGGGAGTCTCCCACATGCCTTTTGGCGAACACCAAACGTGTTTGCTTATTTTGTTCTTTAAGTAATGGCTTTTTTTCTGGCCACTCTTCCGTAAAGCCCAGCTCTGTGGAGTGTATGGCTTAAAGTGGTCCTATGGACAGATACTCCAATCTCCGCTGTGGAGCTTTGCAGCTCCTTCAGGGTTATCTTTTGTCTCTTTGTTGCCTCTCTGATTAATGCCCTCCTTGCCTGGTCCGTGAGTTTTGGTGGGCGGCCCTCTCTTGGCAGGTTTGTTGTGGTGCCATATTCTTTAAACATTTTTATAATGGACTTAATGGTGCTCCGTGGGATGTTCAAAGTGTCAGATATTTTTTTATAACCCAACCCTGATCTGTACTTCTCCACAACTTTGTCCCTGACCTGTTTGGAGAGCTCCTTGGTCTTCATGGTGCCGCTTGCTTGGTGGTGCCCCTTGCTTAGTGGTGTTGCAGACTCTGGGGCCTTTCAGATATGTCACTGAGATCATGTGACAGATCATGTGACACTTAGATTGCACACAGGTGGACTTTATTTAATTAATTATGTGACTTCTGAAGGTAATTGGTTGCACCAGATCTTATTTAGGGGCTTCATAGCAAAGGGGGTGAATACATATGCACGCACAACTTTTCCGTTATTTATTTCTTAGAATTTTTTGAAACAAGTTATTTTTTTCATTTCACTTCACCAATTTGGACTATTTTGTGTATGTTCATTACATGAAATCCAAATAAAAATCTATTTAAATTACAGGTTGTAATGCAACAAAATAGGAAAAAACGCCAAGGGGGATGAATACTTTTGCAAGGCACTGTGTATATATATATAACAATCAAAGGATCAGAGGATAAATCTTTATTTTTTATTTTTTTTACTGTAAATATTTATCTATTGCCAATATACCACGGCTAAGGGCTGTTCTTAGGCAAGACGCAACGCGGAGTGCCTGGATACAGCCCTTAGCGGTGGCATATTGGCCATATACCACAAACACCTGAGGTGCCTTACTGCTATTATAAACTGGTTACCAACCTAATTAGAACAGTAAAAAGTAACTTTTTGTCATACCCATGGTATACGGTCTGATATACCATGGCTTTCAGCCAATCAGCATTCAGGGCTCAAACCACCCGGTTTATAATTTGATGTATACCATGGCATAATACCATACTTCTTTCTGATTGGCTTGAAGGACATTCTAGAGCGTGCATTATTTCCCTATAACGCAAGGTATATTTGCACCAGTGGCGGTCGGTGCCGTTTAAGATGAGGGATGACTTTCTTTTTCTTAATGAGCATGGCCTTATTTCTATTACAGCATATTGGATGACTGTCATCCATATTCCATTCACCCAGTTCAATGTAACATCGATAGGTTTAGGCTACTACATGAATTTTACCTATACCCATCATGAGGTTGCTACAACCTAGCCTATGAATGAAAGTTTACAACGTAGGTGCACACAGGTGAGATAAAAATGTGAGTTGACAAACAGTGACACATGGACAGACAGTGACACGTTCAATACCGCCTTGCACACTCTTGCCTGCATCTAGCTGATCTAGGATGTAATCATTAGTCCAACAGTTGCAAACAAGAGTTTCTATTAGACAAATTCAGGTATGTTTATCCCTGTTTCGTTCCGTTTAAGAAACTTTTTTCAACAGAATCGGCGGCATGAATACACCCTGGATCACACGTAAACACAGCTGACTTTCATAGCAGCCAGCATCTATGCGCTCTCCTCCTCTCACCTTTTCCTTTCGCTTGTGAACTTCAATGCACAAAAAAACAGGCGAAAAAACCTTTCCAAGCCAACCCATATCATAACCGCTTACACACAGCCTACATCGTTGTCCCCATATTAGCTAAAGTAACGTCTTAGTCAACATAGCTAATAGAACTAACGTGTTAGTAAACCCGCTACAATTATGCAGTAACGTTACAGTGTACAGTCAGTAAGCAGTTTAGCACTTACACAGGCGGGCCCCGGTGGCAATAAATTAGTAAAACCAAAAGCTTACCTTGACTTGGAAGTTCCAGGGTTGTGTTGGATAGTCATAGCCAGCTAGCTAACATAGCATCCCTCGGTTTGAGAAGGGTGTTTGAGTAGGCTAAACTAGCAAGCTGCATTTGCTAGCTAAGTAAGTAGCTAAGTGAAACTGAAAGTGAAAAAAATGATGCAATCTCTCTCTCTTCTCCTTCATTTTGGAAGAAATTAATTTGTTCAAAACTGTTCAACTATTGTCTTTCTCTCTCTGAGTCAACTACTCACCACATTGTATGCACTGCAATGCTAGCTATCTGTAGCTTATGCTTTCAGTACTAGATTTATCCTCTGATCCTTTGATTGTGTGGACAACATGTCAGTTCATGCTGCAAGAGCTCTGATAGGTTGGAGGAAGTCATAATTACTGTGTAAGTCTATTGAAGGGGGTTAGAACCATGAGCCTCCTAGGTTTTGTATTGAAGTCAATGTACCCAGAGGAGGACGGAAGCTAGCTGTCCTCCGGCTACACCATGGTGATACCCTACAGAGTGCTGTTGAGGCTACTGTAGACCTTCCTTGCAAAACAGTGTGTATTAATCAATTATTTGGTGACGTGAATATATTTAGCATAGTTTTATTTAAAAAGGATAACTTTTTTAATGTTTTACAATTGTTATTAAATTCACTGACGAGGATGGTCCACTCCTTCTTCCTCTGAGGAGCCTCTATTGATTTGCACGGTAGAATTCAATGGCTTTAGTTCATTTTTACATGTTTTGTTTGAGCTACTTTTGAAAGCAAAAGTCGAATTGAAAACAGCTGAACAGCATTGTGCAGCGTTTTCCTTTAAATTTTTTGTGAGTTCACCTATAACTCCAGCACCTGCAAAAAAGTTCCTGGATGTGCGTGTATTCTTCAGCTTTTGTACTGCAGCTACACAAACATAAGATTCACACCTTTGTCATTAGACTGATCTGCAATGTCCACAAGGATCCTTCTGTTTCCCAAGTTCTGCATGGAGGAAGAGGAAACAATTTTTTTTTTAAACGAATGGATGACGTGCCAATCTAGTGGCTAAACCTATTAACTAGTGTTTTCACCATCCAGCGGCTAAACCTATTGAATGGTGTTTTTATTGAGTATTTTCCTTGTAGCTCTCGTTGTAAAATGGACTAACCTCTTCGTTAAGACTCAAGGCACTCAGGAGGGATTCCACATCATCAAACTCAGCATAGCCAAAACCCTTCAGCCTCTCTGGGTTACTGGGCTCTCTAGGAAGACGCACTGCACTGATCTACACACACACACACACACACACACACACACACAGAGACAGACAGACAGACAGACAAAGAGACAGGGTCAAACAAAGATACAGTATGTCTGGGTTTGGATGAACAAATACTAGCAGCAACTTGGCAAATACTTTATAACAGGGGTATTTAATTCTTACCCTACGAGGTCCGGACTACTGCTGGTTTTCTGTTCTGCCTGATAATTAATTGCACCCACCTGGTGTCCCAGGTCTAAGTCAGTCCCTGATTAGAGGGGAACAATGGAAAAAAGCAGTGGAACTGGCTCATGGTCCAGATTTGAGTTTGAGGGCTTTATAATATAATAATGTATCCCATTTAGCAGATGCTTTTATCCAAAGCTCTTACAGTCATGCGTGCATACATTTTACGTCCTGGGAATCGAACCCACTACTCTGGAGTTTCGAGCGCAATGCTCTACCAACTGAGCTGCAGAGGAATTAACTGTGTAACACAACAGATTTAGGCCTAACTGTTATGTTTTGGGTAGGGCCAAAAATGCGCTAGAGTTGAAGTGCACTTACCCCCACGCCTCTGAAGAAGTCCTTGATGGAGTCCTCAGTCACGTCGTAGGGCAAGTTGCCCAGGAAGGCGGTGTAAGGGGGACCGCGGGGAATACGAGAGCGGTCAACGTTTGGCTCCCGGGCTGAATGGGGCGCTGTGGGCAGGATGGAGCGGTCGATGGCTGGGGCCCGGTACATATCCTCCTCTGTATGCCAGGAGGTGGATACTGGAGGGATGAGAGGGGAGAGAAATTAGAGGGATTGGCGGTTAAAGGGTCAATCTACGATTTGAACATTATTTTTTTAAACTTTCAAATTAATAATATACAGTGCCTTCAGAAAGTATTCACACCCATTGACTTTTTGTTGTGCCTGAATTAAAAATGTATTAAATTCAGATTTTGGGTCACTGGCCTACACACAATACCCCTTAATGTCAAAGTGGAATTACAGTGGGGAAAAAAGTATTTAGTCAGCCACCAATTGTGCAAGTTCTCCCACTTAAAAAGATGAGAGAGGCCTGTAATTTTCATCATAGGTACACGTCAACTATGACAGACAAAATGAGAATTCTTTTTCCAGAAAATCACATTGTAGGATTTTTAATGAATTTATTTGCAAATTATGGTGGAAAATAAGTATTTGGTCAATAACAAAAGTTTCTCAATACTTTGTTATATACCCTTTGTTGGCAATGACACAGGTCAAACGTTTTCTGTAAGTCTTCACAAGGTTTTCACACACTGTTGCTGGTATTTTGGCCCATTCCTCCATGCAGATCTCCTCTAGAGCAGTGATGTTTTGGGGCTGTCACTGGGCAACACAGATTTTCAACTCCCTCCAAAGATTTTCTATGGGGTTGAGATCTGGAGACTGGCTAGGCCACTCCAGGACCTTGAAATGCTTCTTACGAAGCCACTCCTTCATTGCCCGGGCGGTGTGTTTGGGATCATTGTCATGCTGAAAGACCCAGCCACGTTTCATCTTCAATGCCCTTGCTGATGGAAGGAGGTTTTCACTCAAAATCTCACGATACATGGCCCCATTCATTCTTTCCTTTACACGGATCAGTCGTCCTGGTCCCTTTGCAGAAAAAACAGCCCCAAAGCATGATGTTTCCACCCCCATGCTTCACAGTAGGTATGGTGTTCTTTGGATGCAACTCAGCATTCTTTGTCCTCCAAACACGACGAGTTGAGTTTCTACCAAAAAGTTCTATTTTGGTTTCATCTGACCATATGACATTCTCCCAATCCTCTTCTGGATCATCCAAATGCACTCTAGCAAACTTCAGATGGGCCTGGACATGTACTGGCTTAAGCAGGGGGACACGTCTTGCACTGCAGGATTTGAGTCCCTGGCGGCGTAGTGTGTTACTGATGGTAGGCTTTGTCACTTTGGTCCCAGCTCTCTGCAGGTCATTCACTAGGTCCCCCTGTGTGGTTCTGGGATTTTTGCTCACCGTTCTTGTGATCATTTTGACCCCACAGGGTGAGATCTTGCGTGGAGCCCCAGATCGAGGGAGATTATCAGTGGTCTTGTATGTCTTCCATTTCCTAATAATTGCTCCCACAGTTGATTTCTTCAAACCAAGCTGCTTACACATTGCAGATTCAGTCTTCCCAGCCTGGTGCAGGTCTACAATTTTGTTTCTGGTGTCCTTTGACAGCTCTTTGGTCTTGGCCATAGTGGAGTTTGGAGTGTGACTGTTTGAGGTTGTGGACAGGTGTCTTTTATACTGATAACAAGTTCAAACAGGTGCCATTAATACAGGTAACGAGTGGAGGACAGAGGAGCCTCTTAAAGAAGAAGTTACAGGTCTGTGAGAGCCAGAAATCTTGCTTGTTTGTAGGTGACCAAATACTTATTTTCCACCATAATTTGCAAATAAATTCATTAAAAATCCTACAATGTGATTTTCTGGAGAAAAAAAATCTCAATTTGTCTGTCATAGTTGACGTGTACCTATGATGAAAAGTACAGGCCTCTCTCATCTTTTTAAGTGGGAGAACTTGCACAATTGGTGGCTGACTAAATACTTTTTTTCCCCACTGTATGTTTTTAGAAATGTTTACAAATTAATTACAAATTAAAAGCTGAAATATGTTGAGTCAATAAGTATTCAACCCCTTTGTTATGACAAGCCTAAATAAGTTCAGAAGTAAAAATGTGCTTAACAAGATACATAATATGTTGCATGGACTCCCTCTGTGTGTAATAATAGTGTTTAACATGATTTTTGAATGACTACCTCATCTCTGTACCCCACACATACAATTATCTGTCAGGTCCCTCAGTTGAGCAGTGAATTTCAAACACAGATTCAACCACAAAGACCAGGGAGGTTTTCCAATGCCTCGCAAAGAAGGGCACCTATTGGTAGATGGGTAAAAAAACAAAACATGCAGACATTGAATATCCCTTTGAGCATGGTTAAGTTATTAATTACACTTTGGATGGTGTATCAATACACCCAGTCACTACAAACATACAGGCGTCCTTCATAAATCAGTTGCCGGAGAGGAAGGAAACTGCTCAGGGATTTCACCATGAGGCCAATGGTGACTTTTAAACAGTTAGAGTTTAATGGCTGTCATAGGAGAAAACTGAGGAGGGATCAACAACATTGTAGTTACTCCACAATACTAACCTAAATGACAGAGTGAAAAGAACAAAGCCTGTACAGAATACAAATATTCCAAAACATGCATCATGTTTGCAATAAGGCAATAAAGTAAAACTGCAAAACATTTGGCAAAGAAATTAACTTTATTTTCTGAATACAAAGCGTTATGTTTCGGCAAATCCAACACAACACATAACTGAGTACCACTCTTCATTTTTCAAGCATGGTGGTGGCTGCATCATGTTATGGGTATGCTTGTCATCGGCAAAGACTAGGGAGTTATTTTTGGGGGGGGTAAAAAGAAACGGAATAGAGCTTGGCACAGGCAAAATTCTAGAGGAAAACCTGGTTCAGTCTACTTTCCAACAGACACTGGGAGATGAATTCACCTTACAGCAGGACAATAACCTAAAACACAAGGCCAGATATACACTGGAGTTGCTTACCAAGTCAACATTGAATGTTCCTGAGTGGCCTAGTTACAGTTTCCACTTTTACTCCAATTGTTTGTAAACAAACACTGTATAGCCTCAAAACATGGTTGAAAGTATAATTTTGATCACATGGATGATGAGTCGTTGCATCCATAGCTCTGTCTATGAATTTGAGAGTGGTTACATTTATCCAGCCCCATCCCTCAGCTAGTTACCATAAACAGTGGCGGGGGTCTCAATTTTTGTCATTGTTTGAACTGCAGATTTCGCCTTTAAGATCATGCTACCTGGGTATGTATGAATCCTTACGATAAGATGTGTCAGATCTGTTCTAGACACGTTGACTATGAATAACAAAACACAGGTGCACTGACACCAGAGGTGAATGTTACAGAACAGGATTGGACCTACATGAGTTACAGCAGCCAAATCTTTAAAACATTTATCGTGGTTGAGAAGACTCAACGTATAGGCCTAGGCAGGAGAAAAATAACTATGGTGAAGAATCTCACCCTCTGTTTCCAGGTCATCCATCTCGTCGGCCCAGCTGCTAGTGGGCTTGGTGGGGGGGTAACTTGCATTACCCCCCTTATCCTCTGCCAGGAAGTTAGTCAGGGATAGGGTCTTCAACTTCTTATTCCCCTTCTTCTTAGCTGCTGTGAGGAGGAGAGGATGACATTTTATCATGGTCAAACAGCTCTTTGGCAAGTCTCTGACAAGACTCACTGTGACGGGAAAATGTTTTTGCTGCTACCAGAGTGCCTGTTTCAGAGCCTGAAAACAGAACTAATGCAACCTAGGCCTAATGCATCATTTGGTGTGTGACACACACACACACACACACACACACAGTGACACACAGACACACACACACACAAACACACACACACACACACACACACACACACAGTGACACATACACACACATACCTCCTGGTTAAACTGCCAAAGCCTTACCACAGACTTTTTAAACCCAGAGGCCAACATCACGAGACTTCCGGGAATGCTTGTGAAACAGACCAAACAGGGGTTTGGGGTTTGAGAAGTGAAAATTAACCACCAAGAAATAATTTTCCTCTAAATCTAAAGGCACAACCTAGATTCGAGCCAATGTCTTAAATAGTTGAACATGTTATTAATCCAACCTCGTGAAAGTGACGAACTGACACGTTTTAATTTTTGTCAAAAACAACTTTATTTTGAAGGAGTGCCTTTGAGTTGACGGCCTGCACATGCGCAGTTCGGCGCTAGACCCAATTACGCGTTTCCACGCATGAATTTAGCTAGCCAACATCGCCATGACGTTTTTCTTTTTACGCCTACAAGTGTGATCGGGGATTTCTATTGGAGAAGCAGATTTAGCATATCTTCATACTGTCTTTGGCCTTACTGTGCTGGCTTCGATATTTTCTTTTTACACTGTCCTTTCCAATATGATTCCAGCAACAATGGTGGAAGGGTAACCAGGCCATCCCAGTACAACTCGGCTTGGCTTGCTTTTGGGCCAAGGGAGTGAATCACCAAAAGTGTTTGGGTATGTTGCGCTGGATCGATGGTCCCTTAGCAGTGAGGCAGGTGACGGGAAATAATAAGCCTGCAAAGAGACTAACAGAGGCCAGATTTTTAAGGGTCATTCCAAGCCCGCCATATGGGTCACAGAACCGTGTGGAATGTGGATGTTCTTACAGACTTGCAGAAGAGCATGAAATGAGGCCATCACCATCTCAACATCCCCTCCTCCATCAGATGTTGACGCACCCCAAAAACATAAAATACCCCACCCTGGTCTACTGCGCATGCCCCAAACACTGTCAAGTCTTTGTTTACATAGATGTGAAGTGTCTATATAGATAACTACCTCTAAAACCCGGCAGATACAACTCACTGTGTCAACATAGTATGCGACTGTCGCAGTCCCAAACAAACTATATATGAAGGCGCGTGATCATTCCTGTGCACAATGACCAGCTGGTCTTCGGAGAAAAATAACCTGTAAAGTGCGTTGTTTACATGGTTCCATGCCCACTCCCTCCCTGCAGCGTCCGCCATGATACAGCCCCTCATGACACAAAGCATGTAATGCCTACACACCCGGAAAAAGTATGCATTTCAAACGGTGAATCCATCCCTTTCTAAATTGTTTAGTCGATGCTACAGAATGCATATCTCCACGCTGGCTACACACCAGAATTTAGCTACCATAATCCTCACCTGACGTCGCCATGTTGGAGAACGACTGCCAGGATCCCGGATGGAGACGTGGATACACAAGTATCCGCATTCATGCTTCGAATCGTGTTTCCTTCATCGCAATGGTGTAGTTCACTCTATCACCACTGGAGGGCGGTTTAGGCCTAGTTGACGGAATGAGAGGTTCTCAAAAGTTATTAATGAGAAGGGAATCTGTTGCCCAATTGAACATTTTGTACATTTGTATGCCTATGTTCACTGTGTTAATCCCATTGCATGATGACGCTAATATGATGCCATATATTTGGTAGATAAAGGTGTAAAGGTGTTTGTTTCATTCTGAGTGGAGGGGGTTTATTGTGTGCGTGTGTGTGTGTGTGTGTTGGTTCTTCTATCCTTGTGGGGACCTAAAATCCCTGTGGTAGAAAATGTGTTTGTTCCATTCTGAGTGGAGAATATCCATCCACAAGCAAAAGGTAAGTGGAAATATTACTTGGTTCAAGCATATATTATAATAACTATGCACATGTGTTGGCTACAGTATGACTGTCTGCTCAAGACTTCCCCTTTTTGCATTGTCTGTTTGCCCTAAACTTTGGAGCTACTGTGGCAACAGCTTCTCCATGCCTTATAACTTCTGAAGGACAAAGCCAGTATGTTGGATGAGTTTATTGTGTGTGTGTGTGTGTGTGTGTGTGTGTGTGTGTGTGTGTGGCTGGCTGGCTGCGGATGTAGAGTATCACACAAGTCAGAGGTTAGGGCCAAGGGGAGGTCTTAACTCTCTCACTCATTTCCTTGGTCACCGAAACCAAGGTCTGAAATACTTAGTAACTCCAAAACACTTAAATCAGTGTTTTGACAACTGGCTCCCACATGCATTCCACACAGTAGCCTGTAGACTTAGACTTGGAAGTACAATGTCACTGTGATACGACTTTGTAATGAAAACCTTGTTCTTCCACTTCTATCTTATTTGGTTTGACTTAACTTGCTAGTTTGACATTATTAGGTTGTGCTGGACAAATATGTCATGATATCATTTCTATCTGTCAAGTGAAAAGATACTGCTGTTATAGTGGAGGACATTTTGACCGTTCACTTGCGAAACCATTTTATTGTACATGTTTGCCCATGATTGTTATCTGTTTGTCCAATGGCAAAGTATCGGGAGGGAGCAGGAGTAGGCGTGACAATGCCATACAAATAAAGGCATTTTAATTAATTATATGAAGAGTGCCTTGGGCCTCCTTTGTTTCTGATGACCAATTTACCACTTTTACCAAAGAGCACCTTATGTCTACCAAAACCTACTATTGTGTACCTTAGTAACACCTTCTGTCTACCAAAACCTACTATTGTACCTTAGCAACACCTTCTGTCTACCAAAACCTACTATTGCACCTTAGTAACACCTTCTGTCTACCAAAACCTACTATTGTACCTTAGTAACACCTTCTGTCTACCAAAACCTACTATTGCACCTTAGTAACAACTTCTGTCTACCAAAACCTACTATTGTACCTTAGCAACACCTTCTGTCTACCAAAACCTACAATTGTGTACCTTAGCAACACCTTCTGTCTACCAAAATCTACTATTGTGTACCTTAGCAACACCTTCTGTCTACCAACATCTACTATTGTGTACCTTAGCAACACTTCCCTTCCTTATTTTTTTCGACATATTGTAGACCTCCATTTGATATACTGTACACATATTTTCCATTCGTTTTTGCATTAGGCTAACCCTCATGACGGTCAAAAGCACCAGTGAACGTCAGAGTTTCTGCTCAATGACAAGGCAGGAAATTAGTTATTCCGGTCTGGGGCCTGGCCTGATTGTGTGTGTGTGTGTGTGTGTGTGTGTATATAGAGTATTTTTTTTGTCTTTGTGAGTGCTGCTTATTAGATCATAGATCAAGTCAAATTAATTGAACAAACACTGTTACAATTTACATTGGACACAATACAACTTTGTGTTGTCCGACTCATTTTTGGTCAGATTGTTTTTAGTGGACTTATAAGACTGCGCCATTGTATGTTACTAAGCTTGGAGCTGCTGGTGTATGACAGAGTGGAAAACCCAGTGAGCCAAGCTTATGCTCTCTCTTCCATCTCTCTCTTCCATCACCATCACAGGGTCATTGTTACAGCACATGGATGCCAGTCTGGTTGGTTGGACTCGGCTCAACTAGTGGGTTTCCCGTTCCTTTACAGAGCCTATTTAGAGTTTTACTGGTGCTGACATGTCTTACTGGAAATCATTTCAGTATGGTTGATGTGTGTGTGTGTGTGTGTGTGCAGGGGTGTTAATTGATGACAGATATGTTTTTGTACAATACCAGCAGTACAGTGTATATCCACAAGACATATGGGTACCATTTTTACAGAACAGGTGGAATGTTAGAGAATTATTCAGTGTTTCAGATTTGTTTGATTGTTGGGAAAATTATTTTTTAAATGTAGATTCTTGTCACTAAGTGAGTTCTTGTCCTTTTGCCTTTGGTTCTCTTGGTTCACCGAAAGCAACAGTCAGCACCTGCCAAATGACTACTGTGCTGTAAGTACCCTTTCAACAGCATCTCATAACACTCATATAAATAGAACATTTCTCAATTGATTAATAATAACAAATTGGACTTGTTCAAGGACATCTCATCAAGTGATGAGTGCAAAGTTCCATAGATCTGTCAGTTGAACCGATGTCTCATTTCACTGCGAGCTCCACCAATATATGATCTAAAGCTCTCCTGAGAGATGCGTTTTCTGTGTAGTTATGACGCTCTTGACCAATGATATTACATTATGATATTTATTACATTCCATGGGTGACGTGTGTTCCCCTATTCACTCGGAGACGGCCTCATGTTGTCATCTGCTGATTGTGGCTTCAAAGTGCAACACCACCAGCACACTTGTTATAGGTCTCACTTCATCAGTTTTCAGATGGTATTATAATATTAAACCATAGTACTTACCAATCTGTTTACCGGGAGCCTGTAGAATCAACTATTTGTAAAGCAAGCTGTGTTTCACTCGAAATGTGTAATTGGCATGTAATAACCAACACGAATGAATCACACTAAAAAGCTTAAAAAGCCAAGATGATCTCCCTTGGGAACAGCGTGACCAGGTACACCCAAGATTATTCTGTGGTTATTGGCAGGATCATTTATTAAATTTTTCGGCACAGGAAGCAGAAGGAATGCTGGCTCAAGCTCATTACGTACATAATCATAAGATTTACTTGACCACACACTGTCTCTTTAGAAAGAACCACACTGATCATGCTTGGACTATGTGCTTTGACCAAATTCTCTAATAATTGTATGTAGTCCAAACCTTGCTCAGAGTATTACAGCTGGACTTAGTTAAATGCTATTGTAGGTTTGAAAGAGAACTAAATTCTTAATTATACTATTTCATTGTGAGCAATCAAGTCAAACAAACACAATGTTTTCTTATATGACTTTTTTCAACTTGTGTTTCTGCTGTCTTGAGAAAATATGCAATCGCAGATGTCAGAGTGACCTGTAGAAAGACATTGAATAGGTCAGAAAATGTGTTTAAACCTGCAGGGGGAGGTCGGTAAAGCCATAACTGCAGTGGCTGTGCATCAACGTGTGAGCTCCACAAAAGGCAGGTCTGTCACCATTGCAAAAGGTATGCAGACGAACTGCATGATTGAGTAAAGATCTGTTCTCTCAAACCCCTTGCTTTGCAAACAACAGAGCTGAGAAAAGGGCTGGTAAATTAGTTTAATATGATTTTACAGAGATAAGGGGGATGTTTGCTGTGGATCACGCTCCATCTGAAACTATTCAAGTGTGTGCAGTGGTAGCAGTAAAGAGTGCAGGGGTGGCAGTAAATCACAATGCTAAAGCTCCATTTTAATGACACCACTCTCTCTCTTGGCAGGCAAACTAGTCTCCTGAGGTTTTACAGATGCCTGTATCACGAAAATGTCAGCTCTCCTCATCCTTACTGAGGAGCACTGATGAGGAGAGACTAAGGGGAGACAGAGGAATCTAGGTTGGGAATCTAAGATACAGGACTTTGTTAACTGACCTGGGTTTGTTTTTACCTTAGATGGGATTGATACGGACAACCTCAAACTCTTCCTAGAATACTTTCTGTCATTACCGCCTTCGACACTAGCAACATGAAAAGACAGACAAAACATAGGCTGCAACACAGGAAGGTTTTAGGCACACATAATGAACCCTGACAATGTGAGGAAAGAGATTATGTCATGAACAATAACATTGACATCACCTCGATGAAGTTTGGACCAGCTCCAGGCATAAAAGACATAAGCGGTTGCTTAGGGCCACAGGCCGCTAGGTAGCCCCAGACCAAAAATAAATATATACAGCGCCTTCGGAAAGCATTCAGACCCCTTGACTTTTTCCACATTTTGTTAGGTTACATCCTTATTCTAAAATTGATTAAATTGTCCCCCCCACACACACACACAATCTACACACAATACCCCATAATGACAAAGCAAAAACAGATTTTTAGAATTTTTTACATTTACATAAGTATACAGACCCTTTACTCAGTACTTTGTTCAAGCACCTTTGGCACCAACTACAGCCTCGAGTCTTCTTGGGTATGACGCTACAAGCTTGGCACACCTGTATTTGGGGTGTTTCTCCTATTCTTCTCTGCAGATCCTCTCAAGCTCTGTCAGGTTGGATGGGGAGCGTCGCTGCACAGCTATTTTCAGGTCTCTCCAGAGATGTTCGATCAGGTTCAAGTCCGGGCTCTGGCTGGGCCACTCAAGGACATTCATAGACTTGTCCCGTAGCCACTTCTACGTTGTCTTGACTGTGTGCTTGGGGTTGTTGTTCTGTTGGAAGGTGAACCTTCACCCCAGTCTGAGGTCCTGAGCGCTCTGGAGCAGGTTTTCATCAAGGATCGCTCTGTACTTTGCTCCGTTCATCTTTCCTTTGATCCTGACTAGTCTCCCAGTCCCTGCCGCTGAAAAACATCCCCACAGCATGATTCTGCCACCACCACGCTTCACCGTAGGGATGGTGCCAGTTTTCCTCCAGACGTGACACTTGGATTTCAGGCCAAAGAGTTCAATCGTGGTTTCATCAGACCAGAGAATCTTGGTTCTCATGGTCTGAGAGTCATTAGGTGCCTCCAAGTGGACTGTCATGTGCCTTTTAATGAGGAGTGGCTTCCTTCTGGCCACCATAATGACCTGATTGGTGGAGTGCTGCAGAGATGGTTGTCCTTCTGGAAGGTTCTCCCATCTCCACAGAGGAACTCTTGAGCTCTGTCAGAGTGACCATCGGGTTCTTGGTCACCTCCCTGACCAAGGCCCTTCTCCCCCGATTGCTCAGTTTGGCCGGGCGGAGAGGTCTAGAAAGATTCTTGGTGGTTCCAAACATCTTCCATTTAAGAAAGATGGAGGCCACTGTGTTCTTGGGGACCTTCAATGCTGCAGAAATGTTTTGGTACCCTTCCCCAGATCTGTGCCTCGACACAATCCTGTCTTGGAGCTCTACGGACAATTCCATCGACCTAATGGCATGGTTTTTGCTCGGACATGCACTGTCAACTGTGGGACCTTATATAGACAGGTGTGTGCCTGTCCAATTAATTTAATTTATCACAGGTGGACTCCAATCAAGTTGTAGAAACATCTCAAGGATGATCAATGGAAACAGGATTCACCTGAGCTCAATTTCGAGTCTCATACCAAAGGGTCTGAATACTTATGTAAATAAGGTATTTTTTTTTTTTATTCGTGATACATTCGCAAATATTTCTAAAAACCTGTTTTCACTTTGTCATTATGGGGTTTTGTGTCTAGATTGCTGAGGAATTATTTTAATTTAATCCATTTTAGGATATGGCTGTAACGTAATGAAATGTGTTAAAAGTCAAGGGGTCTGAATACTTTGCGAAGGCACTGTTATATATATATATATATATATATATATATATATATATATATATATATATTTGTTGCAGTAACTCAGTCGGGTCTGAATTGTTTAGAGTTTGAATAGTAGTATAAAAAGGTGGTTGTGCATCACCATATTGTCTCTTGTTATGTCAGTCACTGACAGTCACTCAGTGAACCATGTCAGCTAAGACTTTTTAGATTGGTAAGTTAGTCAAGCCAGCTATCTAAACCTGTAATCATGGCTGAATACCGACCGCTCACGCAGGGCACGTTTCCAGGGGCCCTGACCTCCAGGGGGCCCCCATTGATTTTGTTAGTCACTCTCACTCAGATATCATTAACATGGCATAAATCATGCAAACTGTGTAGAATTGCAGGAAATTAGCTTTAAAACAGAAAAAATGTCTCTCCACCCCATGGCAAAATGGGTAGAATTGCAAGAAATTAGCTGTAAAACTGCAACGACAACAAATCTCTCCCCCATGGCAAAATGAGTAGAATTAGATAAAATTTGTAATAAAATCGAAACATTTTTCTCCGCCCCATGGCAAAATGTGTATAAGCCCTTTAGGAATCCCAAAACATTATACAAAATAATCTGATAAAATATTGAAATTGGCCTTTACTACATTTTACTCATTTAGCAGACGCTCTTATCCAGAGCGACTTATAGTTAGTGAGTGCATACAATTTTGTCAACTGGCCCCCCGTGGGAATCGAACCCACAACCCTGGCATTGCAAGCACCATGCTCTACCAACTGAGCTACACGGGACCACTACTACTATAGCCCATAGAAACGCATTGAATAACACATTCATAAATTGCAAAAAAAGACAGAAACAAATAAATCATAAGTAATAAGGTTTTGAAGCGTCTGTCCTATGTCTAGGAAATGTAAGAACGTTTTTTTTTTAAAACACGTATTTAACCCCATATTTTCGGGGGTGCAAAACTACCTCCATACTGCACTTCCATTTGTTTTTATGGGTTACCTTCAGACGAGTCCAGTGACACTTTTGGTGGTCATAGAGCAAATTAGAGAACACCTTCGTGTTCGTGAGTCTCCCCTTTCCAGAGAGTGATATGCGGAAGGCCAACATAGGCGGATGCGGTGGATTGAGCCCACGCAAAAAATCTGGTATCTCTAGCTTAAACTGGCAGATTTTGATAGGGATTTTTGTATTATGTTACGCATGGCTGCGTCAATAGACTCTTAAGGAATAACTGCAGAAAACTCACTTTAAAACTGCAACATTTATTTGCATTTATTTTTGGAATTCTGCGTCTCAACTTACTGTTGAGAGTTAGAATAGTAGAATTTACAAGGTGCAAGTTTGAAATTTGGTTGTGCATCAGAAATGTTTATCTTGTTATGTCAGTCACTGACAGTCACTCAATTAGCCCATGTCAGCTAACAATTGTTAGATTGGTAAGTTAGTCTATCCCCATGGCAAAATCAGTATAATCGCTTAGGGCCCCCAAAAGGCTAGATTAAGTATTGTTTTATCCAGGGATAAAACAATACCACACGAGGGAGTGGTGATCTGGATCCATTCAAAACAGCCGTTTTTACATCTTGTTCTCAGCAGTCGTGTCAGCTTTGGTAGTTTATAAGTTCTCTTAATTATCTTAATCCTTCAGATTTCACATTAGTCTGTGTGTATGGGTACAGAAAGGATTTCAACGTTCCGCTCAAGATAGCTAGTATTTCTCAGTGTGTCGGTCCGACCTGTCTGGGCCTTGATGATTAGTGTGTTATCTCAGCTGTAATGTCTACAGTCAGGAGATAATATGGGCCAACTATGGACATGTGGTGCAAGAAACATAGCAGGCTTCAAATAAAGGGCCCACTTGAGGTCATAATTTGACCCTTGTGATATCTAGGCATCATCATCTGATGATTGGATAAAGCATAACAACGTCATCCTCTATGATTCTCATAGTTGTGAAAATAAAGAAAAGGTACCAAGGAAGTTTATATTATTGTTGTGCATTTGATTGTGTAGCTTATGAGTCAGCTTTACAACAATACCTGTTTTTGTTCCCACGGGGCATGTTTTGTATAAACAGACCAAATATGACTTGATCTGAACATCCTGATCCTACCAAACTCCTGACTCAAATAGAGACAATTCAGTTTTTCCTGTTTAAATAAGGAGCGTTTGGCTGGGTTGGCATTTGATAAGTAAGCCGGTTTATTTGCACAGGGAGGATAAACAGCCAATGGCGTACAGAAGGTGAGACGACTCCTCTGCAGAAACGCCAGATTTTGTAATGTCAGTGAAACAGTTTCGGGTGAACTTGGCGGAGATCTTTCCAACAAATACCTTTCATAATACTTAGCCCACCCCTTGTGTCCAGCTCACAGCTCACCCCACACAACAGGCTGCCAGGGAAGCCCTGGGAGGAGGTCAGAACATCTAGTCAACACAACAGGCTGCCAGGGAAGCCCTGGGAGGAGGTCAGAACATCTAGTCCTGTTAAGCAACACCAGGGTTAACTGGCTAAAAGTGGTATTTCGAGGTCTATTATAACTGAGCCATGAAGTGCAACTCAAATCGTATCGGTTGAATTCCTACTGTGTCAGCTGACCAGTGTTGGGGAGTAGTGAACTACATGTACATTTTGCAGTAGCTTGGTGGTAGTTCAACTAAATTCCAGTGTTGTAAAGTACTTAAGTAAAAAAACTTTAAAGTATTACTTAAGTCGTTTTTTGGGGTATCTGTACGTTACTTTACTATTTATATTTTTGACAACTTTTACTCCACTACATTCCAAAATAAAATAATGTACTTTTTACTCCATACATTTTCCCTGACACCCAAAAGTACTCGTTACATTTCGAATGCTTAGCAGGACAGGAAAATGGTCCAATACACAGACATCAAGAGAACATCCCTGGTCATCCTACTGCCTCTTATCTGGCAGACTCACTAAACACAAATGCTTTGTTTGTAAATTTAAATTATGTTTGAGTGTTGCAGTGTGCTCCTGGCTATACTTAAGTATATTTTAGCAATCACATTTACTTTTGATAATTAAGTATATTTAAAACCAAATACTTTTAGACTTTTACTCAAGTAGTATTTTACTGGGTGACTTTCACTTTTACTTGAGTAATTTTCTATTAAGGAATCTTTACTTTTACTCTAGCACTCCCACTCCCAGACTCCAACATTCCTAACATCAGACTCCAACATTCCAACCCATACCCCTAGACTCCAACACTCCCACCCCCTACACCTAGACTACAAAAACGCCCACACCTACCCCTAGACTCCACCACTCCCACCTCTAGAGTCCAACACTCCCACCCCTACCACTAGACTCCTCCACTCCCACACCTAGTCCTACCCCAAGACTCCACCACTCCCATTCCTACCCCTAGACTCCAACACTCCCACCTCCACCCCTAGACTCCACCACTCCCATTCCTACCCCTAGATTCCAACACTCCCATCCTACCTCTAGACCCCACCACTCCCACCCCTAGTTCTACCCCTAGACTCCACCACTCCCACCCCCAGCCCTAGACTCCCCCACTCCCACCCCTAGACTCCAACACTCCCACTCCTACCCCTAGACTCCACCACCCACCCCTACCCCTAGACTCCTCCACCCACCCCTACCCCTAGACTCCACCACTCCCACTCCCACTCCTATACTCCACCACCCACCCCTAGCCCTAGACTCCACCACTCCCACTCCTAGACTCCACCACCCACCCCTACCCCTAGACTCCACCACCCATCCCTACCCCTAGACTCCACCACCCACCCCTACCCCTAGACTCCACCACTCCCACTCCCACCCCTAGACTCCAACACTCCCACTCCTACCCCTAGACTCCACCACTCCCACCCCCAGCCCTAGACTCCCCCACTCCCACCCCTAGACTCCAACACTCCCACTCCTACCCCTAGACTGCACCACCCACCCCTACCCCTAGACTCCACCACCCACCCCTACCCCTAGACTCCACCACCCACCCCTAGCCCTAGACTCCACCACTCCCACTCCTATACTCCACCACCCACCCCTAGCCCTAGACTCCACCACCCCCACTCCTACCCATAGACTCCACCACTCCCATTCCTACCCATAGACTCCAACACTCCCACCCCTCCAACACTCCCACCCCTCCGACACTCCCACCCTCCGACACTCCCACCCCTCTGACACAGCCACCCCTTCCGGACTCTCCCACCCTCCAACACTCCCACCCTCCAACACTCCCACCCCTCCGACACTCCCACCCCTCTGACACTGCCACCCCTTCCGACTCTTCCACCCCTCCAACACTCCCACCCCTCCAACACTCCTAACACACCAACACTCCCAACACCCCAACACTCCCACCCCTCCAACACTCCCAACACGCCATCACTCCCAACACTCCAACACTCCCAACATTCCAAAACTCCCACCACTTCAGTCCCAAAGCTGCTGTGTGAGATACTTCTGACACTGCAGTAATCTGCACTACTCAAACTGCACAATGCTCAAGCCGATAATACAGTGTAATAAGATATGATGATTCAACAGATTGATATCACTCTCAGATAGCAAGTGTCTTACAGTCAGGTAACTCATCCCTGGGTTCTAATAGATCCTTGGCATCGTCTTTTATGAATATTAGTGCCACTGCCAAGTAGCGATTTGCAACATTCCTCCCCTCTGCCCCACAACTACATAGTTATTTTCCACTGCTGTCTAAGGGAGAGATAGTGCCTGATTCCCAGCGGTAGCAGAAATACCCTTTTTTGGTCTTATCTGACTGGAATGACAGGCCAAAAGCCAAGTAGTCCAAAGGGAGGAAGACAGTAGACTCAGCAAAGCTGCACGATTGCAGCTTGGCTTGGACTGCTACTGTTTAGTTTCACAGTCAGAGCTGTCATGCCAGGGAATTTCAGATGAAGTACTCAGATAAGACAAGAAATTACGCATGCAATTAGATTCATGCATAGCCTGCTGGTAATTATATATCATGAAAACTTATTTTTCTGTCGTATTCTCAAATGGTCCAATGGCTCTTATCTGTAAATACTGGTAGTGATCTGATAGTATAACTAGGATACAAGCCAAGGCATTCCAATAGCAATAGGTTCTGTTGTGGATTAGTCATTGGTAAAGGGGTATCCCATGTTGATCACCATCTTCTCCCGAGGAGCAGGAATTAACTAGGAGTAAAGCAGCAGTTCTGCATGACTGCTTTGACCAGCCATGCCTGGGGCCTGACAAGTAGAGGTCCTGTGACCAGCCATGCCTGGGGCCTGGCCAGTAGAGGTCCTGTGACCAGCTGTGCCGGGGGCCAGGCCAGTAAAGGGGTGTGATGGTGGTGACAGTCTCTTGATGACCCTGTTCTCACTGTGGCCCTGTTACATCCGTGTGGTCACAGCCACTGTGGCCCCTTTTACAGCTGTGCGGTCACAGTCATACACTCCCTGATGACAGGTGTCCAGGCCAGGCAGACCAGCCATTTCTCACAGCTAGAGCTATGGTGCAGAATATTACTCATGTAGAATGCTACTTTATGATCTATTATATAGTATAAAGATGGTTTACTCAGAGGCCATTAGTGTGTTTGCCCTGTTGCTCTGGCAAAATTCACAGAAAACTTTTATGTGAATGTTACCAGAACAACTGGGCAAACACAGTGAAGCAAGTATTCTAATGCCTTAAATTACCTGATGACCTCTATGTAAACCAAACGTCATGCCAACCTGATGGATGTAGGCTAATTACCTCAGTTAAACTCGGTCAATAAACACAAACCTCTCCTCTCAACATTGTCTAGGAAGCAAATGTCTTTGCAATGGAGTGTCATGAAAGAAGGACTTTACACAAAACATCCAATGTGTTACAAGAGAGATGCCAAGTCAAGTCAAAGGCTTGACACAATGTCCTGAAGACCAAGGACCTTCACAACAAATAGACCAAGGGTGGGAGAGATATCTCTAAGGGTGTGTTCATAAATTCAATCTGGAGTGGCAGAGTGCGCTCAGAGTGCGCTCTGGTCGTTCAGAGTGTTCCCAGATTGTCCATTCGTAAATTCAGAGCATTTCGCTCTCAGAGCGTTCAGAGCGCACACTGGACGCTCTGGCCGAGGAGTAGAGTTGATACAAGCGTTCTGACCTCACAACGGCAGTCAAGCACCCAAGCTAACTGGCTAACGTTGGCTAGCTTGCTAGCTACTTCCAGACACAAATGAGAGAACACCTCACTCTGACCATTTTACTCGCCCTACCAGAGCTGGTTAGGCTGTTTTCATGTTATCCAGAGCGTTGGTGACTGTAACTGTGCTGCTGGCAACAATTTAATTACACTTTTTTGCCGACGTTTACTGACAACGGCCATGTTCAACAGGTATTGAGCGTAAATTCAACAGTTATTCTGCGCTCTGGCATACTCAGACGAGAGTGCTCTGAAATCGGAGTAGATAGCCAGATCGAATTTACAAACGCACCCTAAAATGGATTCCCAGACAATTAGCACTTTGACAGGGCTGTGGACAGGGCTCTGAGGGAATGTCTGACCTAATCATCAAATGGCACCACTGTTGGCTTGAATGATAGGGCAAAATTTAGATTTTAGCCTAAATAGACATACCCAAACGTAATTATTTTTCATGAGATGGCTATACACAATAACTGGTAAAGTTGCATAGTTTTAGAAAGGTCTGGAACTCACCTTTCTAGTAAAAAAAATAGTTATCAATTGGTGAGGACACAAGCTCAAGTAAAAATATGATGAAAATATTAAAAATGATGTATGATTTTTTTCCCTATTCAACAAATAGGGTTTGAAATGACTGAAATGCTTTTTTCTAAATATAGTAACAATCAAATATAAACTACTTACTATAAGATTTCACCTTTTTTATAACTGTAAAATAAATATGATCATACTTAGCGACAGTACAATATTGGCACCATTTCATATAACTGACGACAGATAATATTTCTCCTAAACGTCCACAGAGCAGCACAGAGACACCATTTAAATGTGTGCAGACTTGTTAACGATTGCAACTCCGTCACTCAGAGAAAGAAGAGCATTGATTCTTCGTCTGGATTGGCCAGAAAATGTGACACGCCACTCCCTATGCAAATGAGAGGTCTGTAGCCTCCTGTAGCTCAGTTGGTAGAGCATGGCGCTTGCGACGCCAGGGTTGTGGGTTCGATTCCCACAGGGGGCCAGTATGAAAAATGTATGCACTCACTAACTGTAAGTCGCTCTGGATAAGAGTGTCTGCTGAATGACTCAAATGTAAATGAAACCTGACACTTCAAGTCAGCTCTCCTGAGAGAGTGGAAACAGAGAGCAGACAGATGGGGTTTTCTGGTGCTATAATGGCGCTCACAGAGTGTTTTGTACAAAGAAATGTCAGTCGGAACCGGTCCAGAACTGCTCAAACTCCCACATATAGGGGACTTAACATTTAACCCCACGCCTTGTTCTCCACTCTTCACTCCCTACATTCCTCTGGTCAGATAAGCCTGACTTGCCCCTTTGTATCAGATACAAAGGAATGTGAATGGGGTGGACAGGACTACCCTGACCATTTTGTCCACTAGTAACGGTAAACAGGAACTAGCTGTTTTCCAAGGTCTTGTCCAGAACAGGTTGATAAAGTGAACCTGACATGTCTATTGGCCTTTCATGTTGGAGGAAAGACTTGTTGATGAACTCAGCAGGTTTGTGGGTGGTTTGTTTTAATTGTGGGATCATTTTAACCTTTGTTCACTATACATGTTGTCTCTACCTTCCTGCTATAAAATTCCTTTCTCTACACAGAATTCACATAGCAAAGTACAGCGGTCTTTGTTCACAATGAACTACAGGATCCTGAGCTGCTCTAGTCAGACACCATTACCACTTGTTCTAATAATTTAGCTTCAATTGTGGAATTTGTGTTAGTTACTCATTCAAAGAATGCCAAGCTTAGGTTTTAGATGAGCTTACATTTGGTACTGGTGTAGAATAATACCTTCCTTTTTCTTTAGTTTGATTTCGTAATAGTGGGTGAATTATTTCTGAGTTTATTTCAAAACTCATTTTACTCCCAGATGTGTTTTCACGGTAACTCCTCACAGATGTACTGGTAGAATTAATGGCAGACTGTGAAATCTTACAGCAAGAAGTAGAAGTTTGCTTACTCCTGCACACCAGGGAGCTGTATTTTTAGCCGAATGTAGTCAGTCGTACTATACTGTGTTGCTCTCTGTGACTGGTCGTTCAGTTCTCTGGTTAGAGTTTCCACTAGGACAGACCACTGGGACCAGACCACTGGGACCAGACCACTGGGACCAGACTACTGGGACAGACCACTGGGACCAGACCACTGGGACCAGACCAGTGACTCATGCGCCACTGGAGCAGCCAAAATACATATTTTGTGCGGTTCGCCTGAAATGTCCAGCTCTCTACCCACGCACCAGAAAGGAAAGATAAAAAGGAGAGCGAGACCGACGGCTAGCTGAACACAGACCTCTTTCACACTTCTATTCTTACTTCATCCACCCCTCTCCCTCCCCTTGCCTCCCCCTGCCTTCTCCCTCCCCCCTCCCAACCCCTGCCTCCCCTCTGCCTCCCCCTGCCTGCTAGAAGTCAGTTCATTATTTAGTGCTGCAGGGTTTTTTCTTTACTTTTAAATTAGGTTTAAAAAAAGGCTGAGATAACCTTTGAACTGGCGGATAGGCTTTCTACTAAGTACTTTACTGCACTGTCTAGTCTTTGGCTATCTCTTCATTGCACAGAATTTCTTTCATTCCATTCCATTTTATAGTACTTTACTGGTTCTAAATCTCATTCCAGTCTGGTTGTAACACTGATCATGACTGGCCTCAAACAGCCCAGAGCGAAGCCAAATATATGACCAAGCAAAGACAGTAGCCGAGACGGCATTACCTCCCTCCAGTTGTAATATATTACTGTATGACACCTCCCTTCTACTGTAATATATTACTGTATGACACCTCCCTTCTACTGTAATATATTACTGTATGACAACTCCCTTCTACTGTAAAATATTACTGTATGACACCTCCCTTCTACTGTAATATATTACTGTATGACACCTCCCTCCTACTGTAATATATTACTGTATGACACCTCCCTTCTACTGTAATATATTACTGTATGACACCTCCCTTCTACTGTAATATATTACTGTATGACACCTCCCTTCTACTGTAATATATTACTGTACGACACCTCCCTCCAGTTGTAATATATTACTGTATGACACCTCCATTCTACTGTAATATATTACTGTATGACACCTCCCTCTTACTGTAATATATTACTGTATGACACCTCCCTCCTACTGTAACTGTAATATATTACTGTATGACACCTCCCTTCTACTGTAACTGTAATATATTACTGTATGACACCTCCCTCCTACTGTAACTGTAATATATTACTGTATGACACCACCCTGCTACTGTAATATATTACTGTATGACACCTCCCTCCGACTGTAATATATTACTGTATGACACCTCCCTCCAGTTGTAATATATTACTGTATGACACCTCCCTCCAGTTGTAATATATTACTGTATGACACCTCCCTTCTACTGTAATATATTACTGTATGACACCTCCCTTCTACTGTAATATATTACTGTATGACACCTCCCTCCAGTTGTAATATATTACTGTATGACACCTCCCTCCTACTGTAATATATTACTGTATGACACCTCCCTTCTACTGTAATATATTACTGTATGACACCTCCCTTCTACTGTAATATATTACTGTATGACACCTCCCTTCTACTGTAATATATTACTGTATGACACCTCCCTCCAGTTGTAATATATTACTGTATGACACCTCCCTTCTACTGTAATATATTACTGTATGACACCTCCCTCCTACTGTAATATATTACTGTATGACACCTCCCTTCTACTGTAACTGTAATATATTACTGTATGACACCTCCCTTCTACTGTAACTGTAATATATTACTGTATGACACCGCCCTGCTACTGTAATATATTACTGTATGACACCTCCCTCCTACTGTAATATATTACTGTATGACACCTCCCTCCAGTTGTAATATATTACTGTATGACACCTCCCTTCTACTGTAATATATTACTGTATGACACCTCCCTTCTACTGTAACTGTAATATATTACTGTATGACACCTCCCTTCTACTGTAACTGTAATATATTACTGTATGACACCGCCCTGCTACTGTAATATATTACTGTATGACACCTCCCTCCTACTGTAATATATTACTGTATGATACCTCCCTCCAGTTGTAATATATTACTGTATGACACCTCCCTTCTACTGTAATATATTACTGTATGACACCTCCCTCCAGTTGTAATATATTACTGTATGACACCTCCCTTCTACTGTAATATATTACTGTATGACACCTCCCTTCTACTGTAATATATTACTGTATGAACCCTCCCTCCAGTTGTAATATATTACTGTATGACACCTCCCTTCTACTGTAATATATTACTGTATGACGCCTCCCTTCTACTGTAATATATTACTGTATGACACCTCCCTTCTACTGTAATATATTACTGTATGACACCTCCTTCTACTGTAATATATTACTGTATGACACCTCCCTCCAGTTGTAATATATTACTGTATGACACCTCCCTTCTACTGTAATATATTACTGTATGACACTCTCCCTTCCTACTGTAATATATTACTGTATGACACCTCCCTTCTACTGTAATATATTACTGTATGACACCTCCTTCTACTGTAATATATTACTGTATGACACCTCCCTCCAGTTGTAATATATTACTGTATGACACCTCCCTCCTACTGTAATATATTACTGTATGACACCTCCCTCTTACTGTAATATATTACTGTATGACACCTCCCTTCTACTGTAATATATTACTGTATGACACCTCCCTTCTACTGTAATATATTACTGTATGACACCTCCTTCTACTGTAATATATTACTGTATGACACCTCCCTCCTACTGTAATATATTACTGTATGACACCTCCCTTCTACTGTAATATATTACTGTATGACACCTCCCTTCTACTGTAATATATTACTGTATGACACCTCCCTTCTACTGTAATATATTACTGTATGACACCTCCCTTCTACTGTAATATATTACTGTATGACACCTCCCTTCTACTGTAACTGTAATATATTACTGTATGACACCTCCCTTCTACTGTAACTGTAATATATTACTGTATGACACCGCCCTGCTACTGTAATATATTACTGTATGACACCTCCCTCCTACTGTAATATATTACTGTATGATACCTCCCTCCAGTTGTAATATATTACTGTATGACACCTCCCTTCTACTGTAATATATTACTGTATGACACCTCCCTCCAGTTGTAATATATTACTGTATGACACCTCCCTTCTACTGTAATATATTACTGTATGACACCTCCTTCTACTGTAATATATTACTGTATGAACCCTCCCTCCAGTTGTAATATATTACTGTATGACACCTCCTTCTACTGTAATATATTACTGTATGACGCCTCCTTCTACTGTAATATATTACTGTATGACACCTCCCTTCTACTGTAATATATTACTGTATGACACCTCCCTTCTACTGTAATATATTACTGTATGACACCTCCCTCCAGTTGTAATATATTACTGTATGACACCTCCCTTCTACTGTAATATATTACTGTATGACACCTCCCTCCTACTGTAATATATTACTGTATGACACCTCCCTTCTACTGTAATATATTACTGTATGACACCTCCTTCTACTGTAATATATTACTGTATGACACCTCCCTCCAGTTGTAATATATTACTGTATGACACCTCCTCCTACTGTAATATATTACTGTATGACACCCTCCCTCTTACTGTAATATATTACTGTATGACACTCCCCTTCTACTGTAATATATTACTGTATGACACCTCCCTTCTACTGTAATATATTACTGTATGACACCTCCCTTCTACTGTAATATATTACTGTATGACACCTCCCTCCTACTGTAATATATTACTGTATGACACCTCCCTTCTACTGTAATATATTACTGTATGACACCTCCCTTCTACTGTAATATATTACTGTATGACACCTCCCTTCTACTGTAATATATTACTGTATGACACCTCCCTTCTACTGTAATATATTACTGTATGACACCTCCCTCCTACTGTAATATATTACTGTATGACACCTCCCTTCTACTGTAATATATTACTGTATGACACCTCCCTTCTACTGTAATATATTACTGTATGACACCTCCCTCCTACTGTAATATATTACTATATGACACCTCCCTCCTACTGTAATATATTACTGTATGACACCTCCCTCCAGTTGTAATATATTACTGTATGACACCTCCGTCCAGTTTTAATATATTACTCTAGGACATCCCCCTCCTACTGTAACTGTAATATGTTCCTGTAAGACAACTCTCTCCTATTGTAATATATTACTGTGAGACAACTCTCTCCTATTGTAATATATTACTATATGACACCTCTCTCTCACTGTAATATATTACTCTAGGACATCCCCCTACTACTGTAATATATTACTATATGACATCTCTCTCCAACTTTAATATATTACTATATGACACCTGCCTTCTACTTTAATATATTACTGTATGACACCTCCCTTCTACTGTAATATATTACTGTATGACATCTCTCTACTACTGTAATATATTTCTGTATGACACGTCCATTCTACTGTAATATATTACTATATGACATCTCTCTCCAACTTTAATATATTACTATATGACATCTCCCTTCTACTGTAATATATTACTGTATGACACCTCCCTTCTACTGTAATATATTACTGTATGACACCTCCCTCCTACTGTAATATATTACTGTATGACACCTCCCTCCTACTGTAATATATTACTGTATGACACCTCCCCCCAGTTGTAATATTACTGTTACCTAACGTAATATATTACTGTATGACACCTCCTCCAGTTTTAATATATTACTCTAGGACATCCCCCCTCCTACTGTAACTGTAATATGTTTGTAACGATTCCGGCAGTCTGAGTCGGTTCCTGTCTGTGTATTAGTTTTTCTGCTCGGGATCTCCAGTTTCCGAGGGTTCTGGAACGCTCCCTGCCTGGTTGCCGGGCTACGTTGCTAGGCGGGAGCTCTCCTGATTTCCACACCTGCATTCCATCAGCAATCTGCACACCTGGCCCTGATCATCACCTTCATAAGCTCTGACCTGACATCCATTCCCTGCCGGATCGTTAGCCATGAACAGTATGTTTATCAGTGGATCAGCCTTAGAGCATGTAGCGTTAGTTTTGTTGTTTTGCACCTTATTTGCTTGTTTTGTACTTACCTCCGTTTTGTTCCATCTGCAGTCACTCATCCGGAACCTTCACCCAACCTCTGCCTGATGGTCGGCGGCTGCCGAGCCATTACTGGACCTACCACTGCACCCTCAACAACCCATCCACGCCACCCGCTCTGTTCCCTGGATTATTCAGCCTCACTCGTGGATCTATTAAATAAACACTCACCTTTGTTTCAACCTACCTTGTCCTGGTCTGCTTCTGGGTTCTGGCTTAGTAAACCGTGACAATGTTACTGTAAGACAACTCTCTCCTATTGTAATATATTACTGTGAGACAACTCTCTCCTATTGTAATATATTACTATATGACACCTCTCTCTCACTGTAATATATTACTCTAGGACATCTCTCCAACTTTAATATATTACTATATGACATCTCCCTTCTACTGTAATATATTACTGTATGACACCTCCCTTCTACTGTAATATATTACTATATGACATCTCTCTCCAACTTTAATATATTACTATATGACATCTCCCTTCTACTGTAATATATTACTGTATGACACCTCCCTTCTACTGTAATATATTACTATATGACATCTCTCTCCAACTTTAATATATTACTATATGACATCTCCCTTCTACTGTAATATATTACTGTATGACACCTCCCTTCTACTGTAATATATTACTGTATGACATTCTCTCTACTACTGTAATATATTTCTGTATGACACGTCCATTCTACTGTAATATATTACTATATGACATCTCTCTCCAACTTTAATATATTACTATATGACATCTCCCTTCTACTGTAATATATTACTGTATGACACCTCCCTTCTACTGTAATATATTACTGTATGACACCTCCCTCCTACTGTAATATATTACTGTATGACACCTCCTCCTACTGTAATATATTACTGTATGACACCTCCCTCCAGTTGTAATATATTACTGTATGACACCTCCCTCTAACTGTAATATATTACTGTATGACACCTCCCTCCAGTTTTAATATATTACTCTAGGACATCCCTCCTACTGTAACTGTAATATGTTACTGTAAGACAACTCTCTCCTATTGTAATATATTACTGTGAGACAACTCTCTCCTATTGTAATATATTACTATATGACACTCTCTCTCACTGTAATATATTACTCTAGGACATCTCTCTCCAACTTTAATATATTACTATATGACATCTCCCTTCTACTGTAATATATTACTGTATGACACCTCCCTTCTACTGTAATATATTACTATATGACATCTCTCTCCAACTTTAATATATTACTATATGACATCTCCCTTCTACTGTAATATATTACTGTATGACACCTCCCTTCTACTGTAATATATTACTGTATGACACCTCCCTCCTACTGTAATATATTACTGTATGACACCTCCCTCCTACTGTAATATATTACTGTATGACACCTCCCTCCAGTTGTAATATTTTACTGTATGACACCTCCCTCTAACTGTAATATATTACTGTATGACACCTCCCTCCTACTGTAACTGTAATATATTACTGTATGACACCTCCCTCCTACTGTAACTGTAATATATTACTGTATGACACCTCCCTTCTACTGTAATATATTACTGTATGACACCTCCCTTCTACTGTAATATATTACTGTATGACACCTCCCTCCAGTTGTAATATATTACTGTATGACACCTCCCTCCTACTGTAATATATTACTGTATGACACCTCCCTTCTACTGTAATATATTACTGTATGACACCTCCCTTCTACTGTAATATATTACTGTATGACACCTCCTTCTACTGTAATATATTACTGTATGACACCTCCCTCCAGTTGTAATATATTACTGTATGACACCTCCCTTCTACTGTAATATATTACTGTATGAAACCTCCCTCCTACTGTAATATATTACTGTATGACACCTCCCTTCTACTGTAACTGTAATATATTACTGTATGACACCTCCCTTCTACTGTAACTGTAATATATTACTGTATGACACCGCCCTGCTACTGTAATATATTACTGTATGACACCTCCCTCCTACTGTAATATATTACTGTATGACACCTCCCTCCAGTTGTAATATATTACTGTATGACACCTCCCTTCTACTGTAATATATTACTGTATGACACCTCCCTTCTACTGTAACTGTAATATATTACTGTATGACACCTCCCTTCTACTGTAACTGTAATATATTACTGTATGACACCGCCCTGCTACTGTAATATATTACTGTATGACACCTCCCTCCTACTGTAATATATTACTGTATGATACCTCCCTCCAGTTGTAATATATTACTGTATGACACCTCCCTTCTACTGTAATATATTACTGTATGACACCTCCCTCCAGTTGTAATATATTACTGTATGACACCTCCCTTCTACTGTAATATATTACTGTATGACACCTCCCTTCTACTGTAATATATTACTGTATGAACCCTCCCTCCAGTTGTAATATATTACTGTATGACACCTCCCTTCTACTGTAATATATTACTGTATGACGCCTCCCTTCTACTGTAATATATTACTGTATGACACCTCCCTTCTACTGTAATATATTACTGTATGACACCTCCCTTCTACTGTAATATATTACTGTATGACACCTCCCTCCAGTTGTAATATATTACTGTATGACACCTCCCTTCTACTGTAATATATTACTGTATGACACCTCCCTCCTACTGTAATATATTACTGTATGACACCTCCCTTCTACTGTAATATATTACTGTATGACACCTCCCTTCTACTGTAATATATTACTGTATGACACCTCCCTCCAGTTGTAATATATTACTGTATGACACCTCCCTCCTACTGTAATATATTACTGTATGACACCTCCCTCTTACTGTAATATATTACTGTATGACACCTCCCTTCTACTGTAATATATTACTGTATGACACCTCCCTTCTACTGTAATATATTACTGTATGACACCTCCCTTCTACTGTAATATATTACTGTATGACACCTCCCTTCTACTGTAATATATTACTGTATGACACCTCCTTCTACTGTAATATATTACTGTATGACACCTCCCTTCTACTGTAATATATTACTGTATGACACCTCCTTCTACTGTAATATATTACTGTATGACACCTCCCTTCTACTGTAATATATTACTGTATGACACCTCCCTCCTACTGTAATATATTACTGTATGACACCTCCCTTCTACTGTAATATATTACTGTATGACACCTCCCTTCTACTGTAATATATTACTGTATGACACCTCCCTCCTACTGTAATATATTACTATATGACACCTCCCTCCTACTGTAATATATTACTGTATGACACCTCCCTCCAGTTGTAATATATTACTGTATGACACCTCCGTCCAGTTTTTAATATATTACTCTAGGACATCCCCCTCCTACTGTAACTGTAATATGTTACTGTAAGACAACTCTCTCCTATTGTAATATATTACTGTGAGACAACTCTCTCCTATTGTAATATATTACTATATGACACCTCTCTCTCACTGTAATATATTACTCTAGGACATCCCCCTACTACTGTAATATATTACTATATGACATCTCTCTCCAACTTTAATATATTACTATATGACACCTGCCTTCTACTTTAATATATTACTGTATGACACCTCCCTTCTACTGTAATATATTACTGTATGACATCTCTCTACTACTGTAATATATTTCTGTATGACACGTCCATTCTACTGTAATATATTACTATATGACATCTCTCTCCAACTTTAATATATTACTATATGACATCTCCCTTCTACTGTAATATATTACTGTATGACACCTCCCTTCTACTGTAATATATTACTGTATGACACCTCCCTCCTACTGTAATATATTACTGTATGACACCTCCCTCCTACTGTAATATATTACTGTATGACACCTCCCTCCAGTTGTAATATATTACTGTATGACACCTCCCTCTAACTGTAATATATTACTGTATGACACCTCCCTCCAGTTTTAATATATTACTCTAGGACATCCCCCTCCTACTGTAACTGTAATATGTTTGTAACGATTCCGGCAGTCTGAGTCGGTTCCTGTCTGTGTATTAGTTTTTCTGCTCGGGATCTCCAGTTTCCCGAGGGTTCTGGAACGCTCCCTGCCTGGTTGCCGGGCTACGTTGCTAGGCGGGAGCTCTCCTGATTTCCACACCTGCATTCCATCAGCAATCTGCACACCTGGCCCTGATCATCACCTTCATAAGCTCTGACCTGACATCCATTCCCTGCCGGATCGTTAGCCATGAACAGTATGTTTATCAGTGGATCAGCCTTAGAGCATGTAGCGTTAGTTTTGTTGTTTTGCACCTTATTTGCTTGTTTTGTACTTACCTCCGTTTTGTTCCATCTGCAGTCACTCATCCGGAACCTTCACCCAACCTCTGCCTGATGGTCGGCGGCTGCCGAGCCATTACTGGACCTACCACTGCACCCTCAACAACCCATCCACGCCACCCGCTCTGTTCCCTGGATTATTCAGCCTCACTCGTGGATCTATTAAATAAACACTCACCTTTGTTTCAACCTACCTTGTCCTGGTCTGCTTCTGGGTTCTGGCTTAGTAAACCGTGACAGAACGATCCGGCCAGTAATGAACCCAGCGGACCTGGACTCTGTTCGCCATGCCATTACCCATCAGGAGAAGATGTTGGGCCATCATAGCACGGTACTACAGGAGATCGCGTTGTCAGTTCGGAACCTTTCTACCGGTCTGACGGAGGTCCAGAACCAGCGCAAGTTTCCGGTGGAGGATCCACTACCGGTTTCACCCATCTCGCCTGCCGCTTCTGGAGCTGTGTCCTTCCGTGAGCCCAAGGTTCCGACGCCGGATAAATATGAGGGGGAGCTGGGAAGATGCCGTTCCTTCCTTATGCAGTGTGGGTTAGTGTTCGATCTACGGCCCTACTCTTATGCCACAGACAAGGCTAGGATAGCCTTTGTGATTGAGTTGCTGCGTGGTCGAGCGCTGGAGTGGGCTTCAGCCGTTTTGGGAACGACAGGATCCCTGCATGGCTTCATACCAGGGGTTCACGGCCGAGATGAGGAAGCTCTTCGACCATTCCGTCCGAGGGAGGGACGCAGCTAGGCGCCTGTTTTCGCTTCGCCAAGGAACTCGCAGCGTGGCCGACTTCGTGATCGAGTTCAAGACGTTGGCTGTGGAGAGTGGGTGGAATGAGGAGTCTCTGCAAGCGGCCTTTTACCAGGGTCTGTCGGAGCAGCTCAAGGATGAGTTGATCTCCTATCCGGAGCCTAGTGACCTGGACAGCTTGGTAGCCTTGTCTATTCGGGTGGATAATCGAGTCCGAGAGCGAAGGAGGGAGAAGCAATGGGTCCCGTCCAACCGATCAGCTTCTCAGGTTCCAGTCGGGTCGGGGATTGGACCAGAATACGTCGATCATCGTCCACCACACAGGATTAGTGGAGAGGTCCTGTCTCCCGATTCTGAACCCATGCAAGTGGGGCGGCACGGGTTAACCAAGGAGGAGCGCCAACACAGACGTAGGACTAACTGTTGCCTCTACTGTGGTGGTTCGGGATATTACCTTGCCACTTGTTCCCGGCGGTCGTCAAACTGCGCGGCTCGCTAAAGTTGGGAGGACTTTTAGCGAGCCAGTTTCGACCTCTCAATACCTCTGTCAGACCCCGTTTCCCGGCTACCCTTATGAACAGGAATCAGAACTTAGCGATTAACGCTTTTATCGATTCAGGTGCCGATGGAAGCTTTCTTGATGCCGAGTTGGTGGAACAGCTGGGGCTTTCCAAGGAGCAATTGCCGGAAGCCATTGAAGCTACCACTCTGGACGGCAGTAGTCTGGCACGTATCACGATGAGGACTGAACCGGTTAAGATGCTGTTGTCGGGGAATCATTCTGAGATGATTTCATTCTTCATTCTGCCGTCTTCCCATGTTCCTCTGGTCCTTGGATACCCCTGGCTGAAGGAACACAATCCCACGTTCGATTGGGTGACGGGCAAGGTAACGAGTTGGAGCCTTGATTGTCATGCTAATTGTCTCAAGACTGCCTGTCCCCATTCGGTTCCCAGTCAGGTGATTGAGGCTAAACTCCCAGATTTGTCCCTGGTTCCCGAGACATATCACGATTTGGGGGAAGTGTTCAGTAAGCAGAAGGCTCTGTCACTCCCTCCCCACCGACCATATGATTGTGCCATCAACCTGTTCCCTGGAGCTGTCTACCCCAAGGGAAGGTTATACAGTATCTCCCGACCTGAACGTGAGGCTTTGGAGACCTACATCAAGGAGTCCCTAGCTGCTGGTCTCGTTCGTCCCTCGTCATCACCCCTGGGGGCAGGATTCTTCTTTGTGGGTAAGAAGGATGGCTCTCTTCGACCGTGTATTGATTATCGGGGGTTGAATGACATCACGGTCAAGAACAAGTATCCCCTGCCCTTGATGAGTTCTGCCTTCGACTCCTTACAGGGTGCTACGGTGTTCACCAAGCTAGACCTACGCAATGCGTATCACATGGTCCGGATCAGAGAGGGGAACGAGTGGTTGACGGGTTTCAATACACCGATGGGTCACTTCGAGTATCAGGTGATGCCGTTTTGGACTGACCAATGCTCCAGCGGTATTCCAGAGTATGGTGAACGACGTCCTGAGAGATATGATCGGTCTCTTTGTGTTTGTTTACCTGGATGACATTCTGATCTTCTCGAAGGAACCTTCCGACCACGTCCAGCATGTCCGGCAGGTTCTGCAGCGATTGTTGGAGAATCGCCTGTTCGTGAAGGCCGAGAAGTGCGAGTTTCACGCCCACACGACATCCTTCCTCGGGTACATCATCTCCAGGGGAGAGATTAGGATGGACCAGGAGAAGGTTAGAGCGGTTCTGGAATGGGCCCAGCCCGGTACGAGATTGCAGCTCCAGAGATTTTTGGGGTTTGCGAATTTCTACCGCAGATTCATCCGGGATTACAGCCGTGTGGCCGCTCCGTTAACTGCCTTGACTTCCAGTATCAGGACCTTCAAGTGGAATCCGGAGGCGGATCGAGCGTTTCTGGATTTGAAGAGGCGATTCACCAACGCACCGATTCTCTCTCAACCGGACACGGCCCGTCAGTTCGCCGCTGAAGTGGACGCGTCTGATGTGGGAGTTGGCGCCATCCTGTCGCAGTGATGCTCCACGGACAGTAAACTCCATCCCTGCGCCTACTACTCGTCGCCTTTCGCCTGCGGAGAGGAACTACGATGTGGGTAACCGGGAGCTTCTCGCGGTGAAACTTGCCTTGGAGGAGTGGCGCCACTGGTTGGAGGGGGCGGAGCAACCGTTTATTGTCTGGACTGACCACAAGAATCTTGCTTACGTGCAATCGGCTAGACGTCTCAACTCCCCGCCAGGCCAGGTGGGCGTTGTTTTTCGGACGATTCAATTTTTCCCTGACGTTCCGACCTGGATCTAAGAACGGCAAGGCGGACGCCTTGTCCCGGATGTTCTCCAAGACGGAAGAGAGTGGGTCCAAGACCGAGACAATTCTCCCCCGGAACTGCGTCGTGGGGAGCAGTTATGTGGAAGATTGAGGAGGAGGTGATGGCGGCCCCTTCGGACGCAGCCCGGTCCCGGTAACGGTCCACCCGGTCGGTTGTTTGTGCCTGAGTCGGTTCGTCCTGCTGTCCTCAAATGGTCCCACGCCAGCAAGATGGCTTGTCACCCTGGCGTGGCTCGGACGATGGCGTTTCTTCGCAGACGTTTTTGGTGGCCTGCCATGGCCGAGGATACTCGGGGTTTTGTTGCTGCCTGTCCAGTGTGGGCGCAGAATAAGAGTACCAATCGGCCCAGCTCTGGACTACTTCACCCCCTTCCTATTCCCGCGACCATGGTCGCATCTGGCCCTGGACTTTGTCACTGGGTTGCCCTCTTCTGAGGGGAACACGGTCGTTCTGACTATCGTGGACAGATTCAGCAAGTTCGCCCACTTTGTGCCAATTGCCAAGCTTCCCTCTGCCTCGAGACGTCCGAGATCCTGGTTAGGGAGGTTTTCAGGGTCCACGGTTTGCCCAGTGATATCGTTTCCGACCGTGGCCCTCAGTTTACCTCTGCTGTCTGGAAGTCCTTCTGTTTGGCCATTGGAGCTACAGTCAGTCTCACATCTGGTTTTCACCCCCAATCTAATGGTCAGGCGGAGAGAGCCAACCAGAAGATGGAATCCACGCTACGCTGCCTTGTCTCCAACCCCTCCTGGGTCTCTCAGTTGCCTTGGGTTGAGTATGCCCACAATACTCTCCCTACATCTGCCACTGGGATGTCTCCCTTCCAGTGCCTGTATGGCTACCAACCTCCCTTGTTCCTTCTCAGGAGAAGGAGCTCTCAGTGCCCTCTGTTCAGGCCCATATTCGGTTGTTGCCACCGGACCTGGCATCGGGCCAGAAAGGCACTCCTTAGAGTTTCGGACCGGTATCAGCTCCAGGCGAATCGTCGCCGGATCCCCGCTCCCACCTATACCACCGGAGATAGGGTCTGGTTGGCCACACGGGATCTTCCTTTACGGACTGAGTCTAGGAGTTGTTACCAAGTTCATTGGTCCGTTTGTGGTGGAGAAGGTGATCAATCCGGTGGCAGTTCGACTCAAACTACCGAGGACGCTCAGAGTCCATCCCACCTTTCATGTCTCCTGCCTCAAGCCTGTTTTCCTCAGTCCTCTGTTACCTCCTCCGCCTCCTCCTCCTCCTCCTCGGATGATCGGAGGTGGTCCTGCCTACACGGTGCGACGCATCATGGATTCCAGACGGCGGGGCCGGGGTTTCCAGTATCTCGTGGACTGGGAGGGGTATGGTCCTGAAGAGAGGAGTTGGATTCCGCGGCGACAGATCCTAGATGCTGACCTCATTCGTGACTTCTACCGCCTCCATCCTGGCGCTCCGGGAGTCCGCCCGGTGGCGTTGGCCGGAGGGGGGTACTGTAACGATTCCGGCAGTCTGAGTCGGTTCCTGTCTGTGTATTAGTTTTTCTGCTCGGGATCTCCAGTTTCCCGAGGGTTCTGGAACGCTCCCTGCCTGGTTGCCGGGCTACGTTGCTAGGCGGGAGCTCTCCTGATTTCCACACCTGCATTCCATCAGCAATCTGCACACCTGGCCCTGATCATCACCTTCATAAGCTCTGACCTGACATCCATTCCCTGCCGGATCGTTAGCCATGAACAGTATGTTTATCAGTGGATCAGCCTTAGAGCATGTAGCGTTAGTTTTGTTGTTTTGCACCTTATTTGCTTGTTTTGTACTTACCTCCGTTTTGTTCCATCTGCAGTCACTCATCCGGAACCTTCACCCAACCTCTGCCTGATGGTCGGCGGCTGCCGAGCCATTACTGGACCTACCACTGCACCCTCAACAACCCATCCACGCCACCCGCTCTGTTCCCTGGATTATTCAGCCTCACTCGTGGATCTATTAAATAAACACTCACCTTTGTTTCAACCTACCTTGTCCTGGTCTGCTTCTGGGTTCTGGCTTAGTAAACCGTGACAATGTTACTGTAAGACAACTCTCTCCTATTGTAATATATTACTGTGAGACAACTCTCTCCTATTGTAATATATTACTATATGACACCTCTCTCTCACTGTAATATATTACTCTAGGACATCTCTCTCCAACTTTAATATATTACTATATGACATCTCCCTTCTACTGTAATATATTACTGTATGACACCTCCCTTCTACTGTAATATATTACTATATGACATCTCTCTCCAACTTTAATATATTACTATATGACATCTCCCTTCTACTGTAATATATTACTGTATGACACCTCCCTTCTACTGTAATATATTACTATATGACATCTCTCTCCAACTTTAATATATTACTATATGACATCTCCCTTCTACTGTAATATATTACTGTATGACACCTCCCTTCTACTGTAATATATTACTGTATGACATCTCTCTACTACTGTAATATATTTCTGTATGACACGTCCATTCTACTGTAATATATTACTATATGACATCTCTCTCCAACTTTAATATATTACTATATGACATCTCCCTTCTACTGTAATATATTACTGTATGACACCTCCCTTCTACTGTAATATATTACTGTATGACACCTCCCTCCTACTGTAATATATTACTGTATGACACCTCCCTCCTACTGTAATATATTACTGTATGACACCTCCCTCCAGTTGTAATATATTACTGTATGACACCTCCCTCTAACTGTAATATATTACTGTATGACACCTCCCTCCAGTTTTAATATATTACTCTAGGACATCCCCCTCCTACTGTAACTGTAATATGTTACTGTAAGACAACTCTCTCCTATTGTAATATATTACTGTGAGACAACTCTCTCCTATTGTAATATATTACTATATGACACCTCTCTCTCACTGTAATATATTACTCTAGGACATCTCTCTCCAACTTTAATATATTACTATATGACATCTCCCTTCTACTGTAATATATTACTGTATGACACCTCCCTTCTACTGTAATATATTACTATATGACATCTCTCTCCAACTTTAATATATTACTATATGACATCTCCCTTCTACTGTAATATATTACTGTATGACACCTCCCTTCTACTGTAATATATTACTGTATGACACCTCCCTCCTACTGTAATATATTACTGTATGACACCTCCCTCCTACTGTAATATATTACTGTATGACACCTCCCTCCAGTTGTAATATTTTACTGTATGACACCTCCCTCTAACTGTAATATATTACTGTATGACACCTCCCTCCTACTGTAACTGTAATATATTACTGTATGACACCTCCCTCCTACTGTAACTGTAATATATTACTGTATGACACCTCCTTCCTACTGTAACTGTAATATATTACTGTATGACACCTCCCTTCTACTGTAACTGTAATATATTACTGTATGACACCTCCCTCCTACTGTAATATATTACTGTATGACACCTCCCTCCAGTTGTAATATATTACTGTATGACACCTCCCTTCTACTGTAATATATTACTGTATGACACCTCCCTCCAGTTGTAATATATTACTGTATGACACCTCCCTCTAACTGTAATATATTACTGTATGACACCTCCCTCCTACTGTAACTGTAATATATTACTGTATGACACCTTCCCTCCTACTGTACTGTAATATATTACTGTATGACACCTCCTCCACTGTAACTGTAATATATTACTGTATGACACCTCCCTTCTACTGTAACTGTAATATATTACTGTATGACACCTTCCCTTCCTACTGTAACTGTAATATATTACTGTATGACACCTCCCTCCTACTGTAACTGTAATATATTACTGTATGACACCTCCTTCCTACTGTAACTGTAATATATTACTGTATGACACCTCCCTCCTACTGTAACTGTAATATATTACTGTATGACACCGCCCTGCTACTGTAATATATTACTGTATGACACCTCCCTTCTACTGTAATATATTACTGTATGACACCTCCCTCCTACTGTAATATATTACTGTATGACACCTCCCTTCTACTGTAATATATTACTGTATGACACCTCCCTTCTACTGTAATATATTACTGTATGACACCTCCCTCCAGTTGTAATATATTACTGTATGACACCTCCCTTCTACTGTAATATATTACTGTATGTCACCTCCCTCCTACTGTAATATATTACTGTATGACACCTCCCTTCTACCTTAATATATTACTGTATGACACCTCCCTTCTACTGTAATATATTACTGTATGACACCTCCCTCCAGTTGTAATATATTACTGTATGACACCTCCCTCCAGTTTTAATATATTACTCTAGGACATCCCCCTCCTACTGTAACTGTAATATGTTACTGTAAGACAACTCTCTCCTATTGTAATATATTACTGTGAGACAACTCTCTCCTATTGTAATATATTACTATACGACACCTCTCTCTCACTGTAATATATTACTCTAGGACATCCCCCTACTACTGTAATATATTACTATATGACATCTCTCTCCAACTTTAATATATTACTATATGACACCTGCCTTCTACTTTAATATATTACTGTATGACACCTCCCTTCTACTGTAATATATTACTGTATGACACCTCCCTCCTACTGTAATATATTACTGTATGACACCTCCCTTCTACTGTAATATATTACTGTATGACACCTCCCTTCTACTGTAATATATTACTATATGACATCTCCCTCCTACTTTAATATATTACTGTATGACACCTCCCTTCTACTGTAATATATTACTGTATGACACCTCCCTCCTACTGTAATATATTACTGTATGACACCTCCCTCCTACTGTAATATATTACTGTATGACACCTCCCTCCTACTGTAATATATTACTGTATGACACCTCCCTCCTACTGTAATATATTACTATATGACATCTCCCTACCACTGTAATATATTACTATATGTCACAATTTAATGATTATAATAGAGCTCTTTCCTCCAAGGAAAAACTCCATGGATATTCCTGTGTATTCCTTTGAATTTGACAGGATAAGCGACAGAATAACAGCGTATCTGATCTCTGTGGACCAATAAGGGCTCACCTTTGATGGCCAGGGGTAATCTCCTGGCAGGAGAGTCCAGTGGAGCCCAGTGATGCAGAAGAATGGCAGGTATGCAGTATAGAGATTCTGCACACTGTCTCTGGAATTAGCCTGGCATGCTCAATCTCCCTGATACACTCGCTGCTCTGCTTCCATCTCTCTAATGCAAGACGGCTGGGGATCTCTGGCTCTAACAACACATATCTGTGTGTGTGAGGAGGACAGCTTTACAACACTAGGGATCTCTGGCTATAACAACACATACAGTGGGGCAAAAAAGTATTTAGTCAGCCACCAATTGTGCAAGTTCTCCCACTTAAAAAGATGAGAGAGGCCTGTAATGTTCATCATAGGTACACGTCAACTATAACAGACAAAATGAGAAAAAAAATTCCAGAAAATCACATTGTAGGATTTTTAATGAATTTATTTGCTAATTATGGTGGAAAATAAGTATTTGGTCAATAACAAAAGTTTCTCAATACTTTGTTATATACCCTTTGTTGGCAATGACACAGGTCAAACGTTTTCTGTAAGTCTTCAAAGGTTTTCACACACTGTTGCTGGTATTTTTGGCCCATTCCTCCATGAAGATCTCCTCTAGAGCAGTGATGTTTTGGGGATGTCGCTGGGCAACACGGACTTTCAACTCCTCCAAAGATTTTCTATGGGGTTGAGATCTGGAGACTGGCTAGGCCACTCCAGGACCTTGAAATGCTTCTACGAAGCCACTCCTTTCGTTGCCGGGCGGTGTGTTTGGGATCATTGTCATGCTGGAAAGACCCAGCCATTTCATCTTCAATGCCCTTGCTGATGGAAGGAGGTTTTCACTCAAAATCTCATGATACATGGCCCCATTCATTCTTTCCTTTACACGGATCAGTCGTCCTGGTCCCTTTGCAGAAAAACAACCCCAAAGCATGATGTTTCCACCCCCATGCTTCACAGTAGGTATGGTGTTATTTGGATGCAACTCAGCATTCTTTGTCCTCCAAACACGACGAGTTGAGTTTTTACCAAAAAGTTATATTTTGGTTTCATCTGACCATATGACATTCTCCCAATCCTCTTCTGGATCATCCAAATGCACTCTAGCGAACTTCAGACGGGCCTGGACATGTACTGGCTTAAGCAGGGGGACATGTCTGGCACTACGTCCCTGGCGGTGTAGTGTGTTACTGATGGTAGGCTTTGTTACTTTGGTCCCAGCTCTCTGCAGGTCATTCACTAGGTCCCCCGTGTGGTTCTGGGATTTTGCTCACCGTTCTTGTGATCAGTTTGACCCACGGGTGAGATCTTGCGTGAGCCCCAGATCGAGGGAGATTATCAGTGATCTTGTATGTCTTCCATTTCCTAATAATTGCTCCCACAGTTGATTTCTTCAAACCTAGCTGCTTACCTATTGCAGATTCAGTCTTCCCAGCCTGGTGCAGGTCTACAATTTTGTTTCTGGTGTCCTTTGACAGCTCTTTGGTCTTGGCCATAGTGGAGTTTGGAGTGTGACTGTTTGAGGTTGTGGACAGGTGTCTTTTATACTGATAACAAGTTCAAACAGGTGCCATTAATACAGGTAACGAGTGGAGGACAGAGGAGCCTCTTAAAGAAGAAGTTACAGGTCTGTGAGAGCCAGAAATCTTGCTTGTTTGTAGGTGACCAAATACTTATTTTCCACCATAATTTGCAAATAAATTCATTAAAAATCCTACAATGTGATTTTCTGGATTTTTTTTTCTCAATTTGTCTGTCATAGTTGACGTGTACCTATGATGAAAATTACAGGCCTCTCTCATCTTTTTAAGTGGGAGAACTTGCACAATTGGTGGCTGACTAAATACTTTTTTTCCCCACTGTATCTGTGTGTGTGAGGAGGACAGCTTTACAACACTAGGGATCTCTGGCTATAACAACACATATCTGTGTGTGTGAGGAGGACAGCTTTACAACACTAGGGATTTCTGGCTATAACAACACATATATGTGTGTGTGAGGAGGACAGCTTTACAACACTAGGGATCTCTGGCTATAACAACACATATATGTGTGTGTGAGGAGGACACCTTTACAACACTAGGGATCTCTGGCTCTAACAACACATATCTGTGTGTGTGAGGAGGACAGCTTTACAAAGTGCAGACTAGCTAATGTGCAGGAAAAGAGTGGGCTGTGAGTAATGAAATAGCATGGGAATGGAGGCCCAGAGAGAGAATGTTGAGTCAAAATGTAGAATGAACCCAGAATTCCTGAGAACTTGCTAGAAACACATTTATCTGGCTAGACCAGGAATAGAGCTGGATGGGGTGTGCTAAGTGGCATATAGACAATTATTTAAAGCTGTATAACTATGTGGGGTTTATGTTTATGTTGCGTTCCACGTCACATCATGGGCTCTATTTAATCCGTATCATGGAAATTCAGTGTTACAGCGTGATTTCAATTTAAAGGGAATGTTCCTGTGTTAGTGGAGACTTCATTGCCTCTGGAATAGCCTGCCAGAGAACCTGAGGGGGGCCGAATCTGTGGACATATTTAAAAGAGATCTTAAAACACACCTTTGTAGCTTTGCTTTTCCTCAGGGTGCTTTTTAGACATTCAGTTTTATTGTTATTCTTTTGTTTTCTATCCTCTTATGTTTGTTGTCTAGTAAATATTTATATTTTCATAGTTTTTCATTTCTGTTTTTTTCCTGTGAAGCGCATTGCGTTGCATTCCATGTCTGAAATGTGCTATATAAATAAAGCTTGATTTGATTTGATAAACACTGCAGATTTCCTTCAGCGATACAGATTGAATGGAGCCCTAATTTAGCATTTCTTTTCTGTATGCATTTAGAGAGGAAACCAACTGATCTGCACTGATTGGTACAGTAGATGAATATAAAGACATACACATACAACCATTATATTAAGTGTTTGACTTCATTTATTGTGATTGTTTCATTGGTCTTTTATTTTTTATTTTTTATACAATTAACTGTTATTCTGGGAGTGTTGTGGTGTGTCATGATGATGATGATAATGGGGGTGATGATGATGATGAGAGAGAAGTTGTTTCTTGACTGGGTGGTTATCCTTGGACAGCTTCAATCACTCCTTCAGATTTGACATCCTCAGTCACTCCTTCAGACACTACTTTGCCATCCACCAGTGTCTGGGTTACAACCAGCGTCTTTGTTCGGAAAGCTTTAGTAGGTTTCTTCTCGACAGCAACCTCAACTCTAAAGAGACACAGATGAAAAGACAGATACCATAACTACAACACAGTCGTTTCCATATCAGACCTGAGCCCTTGTGCATAGTTGCATGAAGCTAGTTTGCATCTAATTTGCAAATATTCCTATGCCTCATATAATAACAAGTAAACAATAGAACAAGGCCAGCCGTTTAATGATAAGCTTTTAGTTACAGCTGTATCGATCCAGTAACTTCATCATGTCGTCATCTCAACATACTCAGTTCCTGATCCCTTCAGGTATTGTAGTTGTTCCACTAGCCCAACCAAGCAGGACATGTAGCTCCACCTGTCACCTCTCCATGTTTCACTCACTTCAAGTCTCCGTCCAGCAGCCTCCTGTACTCGGCGATCTCAGCCTCCAACCGTATCTTGATGTTGAACAGGGTCTGGTAGTCCCGTGTCTGGTGTTGGATGTCGGAGCGGATCTGGGTTAGCTCAGCCTCCAGCTGCAGGAGGACGGCGTTGTATTTCTGCAACTCCATGTTGTAGCGCATCTCAATGTCACGAAGGGTCCCCTCCAGAGATGCTTTCTGTGGTTGGGAGGAAAGCATGTGGTCACAATGATCACAAACATAGAAGCAAATCGTAGGGTGGATCCACCAAGAATGAGTTCATTATTAAATAGTTTGGTAGCTATTGTATAAAACAATCATTCTTACCAGGCTGATCTGGGACTGAAGCTCAATCTGCAGGGACTGCATACCCCTCCTGTTTTCACTGCATGTGGTGTGTGCCTCCTTCAGGGCCACCGTATTCTCAGTCACCTGGACCTGCACCTCTGTGATCTGGACACACACACCAACATGTTAACCTACAGTAATACAGTGCAGAACATTGAAACGTGTCAGGAAGGAAGCACAGAGTCGTACTTTGGATTCGTGCCACGCTTTGAGCTCCTCCTGGTTCTTCAAGGCCATCTTCTCGTACTTGGCCCTCATCTCCTCCATGATCTTTCCCAGGTCGTGTCCCTTAGCAGCATCCACCTCCACCTGCACTCCAGCCGTGGAGATCTGGGTACGCAGATCCAGCACATCCTGACACAAAGGAAACAGGAAATCCATTCAGTTAATGACATGGTGGTTATTAGTTATGTAACCTATCTGAATGTTAGTCAGATTGCAGGAAATCCATTCAGTTAATGACTTGGTGGTTATGTTAGTAACCTAGCTATGTAACCTATCTGAACATTAGTCAGTTGACGGGAACCATTCCTTACCACCGCATGGTTCTTCTTCAGGTTGATCAGTTCCTCTGTCAGAAACTCGATATCGTTCTCCAGATGCAGCCGGAGCACGTTGGTGTCATCAAGTATTCTCCTCAGATTTGCGACATCAGCCTCGACAGTCTGGCGCATCCCAATCTCACTCTCAAGCCTATTGACAACAACATTAAGAATGTAAACACGTGGACATAGCCATAAACAAAGAATGTTGGAACTATAGATTCATGCCAACAGATGATAATAGCAAGTAACACATTTCTTTGTTTATAAGCACTCACTTGACCCGGAAGTCCTCTGCGGCTAGGCGGGCATTGTCACCCTGGATAGCGATCTGTGCATTGCCCACTGTCATCTCCAATATCTGAGGAAATATTAGTGGGAGTAGAGGGATAATACACATTCTGTAAATCTGTGGATCTGTTCTACAGGGCTGGAGCAACAGAAACTTGTCCCATCACTCCATCTTTGTGCCGCTAGAAACAAAGTGACACTCCCTTAAATAACTATTACAGCCTCAACATGGTGGAGCAACCTCTGATAAGACACGCTGTAAATCATATCAGTTTACTGTAGGGTGGTTCTGTGATACCTCACCTAATAAAAGGTTTAAGACAGTATGTCCCAACTCCAGTCCTCCAGTAACCCCAACAGTACACATTTGTATTGTAGCCCCAGACAAACACACCTCATTCAACTCATCAAAGGCTTGATGATTAGTTGACAAGTTGAATCAGGAGTGCTTGTCCGAGGTTACAGCAAAAATGTGTACTTTTGGGGGTATTGGAGAAACACTGGCTGTAAATATTGTGAGATTAATGAGTGGGGAAACTCAATTAACCATACAGTAGGGGTGGTTTGGAGCAGTCAGGATCAGGGTTGGGGTCAATTCCATTTAAATTCCAGTCAATTCTGGAAGTACCCCCCAAAAAACAGAGATTTTCAATGAGGAAAATGTGGAATTGGAATTTGGTTTACTTTCTGAATTGACTGGATTTGAAATGGAATTGACCCCAACCCTGGTCAGGATATGATTCCACACACATATGTACGAAAATACCTTGTATGAATCAAGCTTGAATTTAATTGAATTATTTGAGGGCCTCACCTTCTTCCTCAGGTCCACCAGCGTGGCATCGTAGCGGCTGTAGTCTGCCCCAGTAGGCCCTTTCTTCTCCAGGACCTCCCTGATCTGTAGCTCCAGCTTGCCGTTGGCCTGCTCCAGGTTCTTCACTGACTCCAGGTAGGAGGCCAGACGGTCATTCAGGTGCTGCATGTTGAGCTTCTCATTACCGATAGCGAAGCCACCATCAATCGCTGTAACACCTGTGTACACCTGGTACCCTGCCCCTCCTCTGAAGCCCCCGAGCCTGTTGCTGGTTTGGACAGAGGAGATTCTGGTCCCATGTCCCCCGGCACCGCCATGGGCACTCTGTGAGCTCCATTGCTTTGCGTACAGGCCTCCACTGCCACTCTCAGCATGATACCCAGTAAATCCAGGATACTTCCTGATACTTACAGACTCCATGTCTTCGGAGAGGAAATCCAAGAAAGAGAGAAGAAGATTAGCAAAACAGAGACCCACCTGACACTGGCACAGATCGATCCTATTGAGCGCGAGGAGCATGGAGGTTAGAGTTTTTATATACAAGGCTGCATTCCGACGCGCCACTCCATTCGATCATTATCACTTTCTAACCTTTAGTCTCCTACATAGACTATGTCCTCTCCACCTCCACACCCCCATGATAACTGTGGTTTGGTAACTATGGGAAACGAGGCAGGGGAAAGGGTAACTTATGCCAATTATGTCAGGTTGAACTGTAGATAGCAAATGTACTGTATTTAATGCATCAGTTATAGACTCTTATTCAGAAGTCATTCAGAATATTGAAAGTCAACTGCTGTTCCATTGTAATCCTCTATCAATAGCAAAGGAAAGGAAAGGGTAAGGGGGATACCTAGTCAGTTGTGCAACTGAATGCATTCAACTGAAATGTGTCTTCCGCATTTAACCCAACCCCTCCGACTCAGAGCTAACCCATAGAGCAAATATTACCTTCACCACGTGGCTCAGTTGGTAGAGCATGGCCAGGGTTGTGGGTTCAATTCCCATAGGGGACCTGTGTGAAAAAGCATGACAATGTATGGACTCACTACTGTAGTAGTACCAAAATATTCAAGGGCCATTTTCTCAAAAGTGAGGTTACAAGTTTATCAACTTTCAAAGCAGAATTACTTTCCCATTGTTCCTCAACTGTAGTGTATGATATACAATTTTCTAGCTCTGAGTCTCTACTTTTATCCAATGTAAAAAACACAATTTCAAATGTTGTTACATAAGACCGAATCAAGCCGGTCGGTCATATATGTGATATTTTGTAAAGCACTATCAGTAAGTAACAGAACTAACTATATATAGAATATAGAGCAAATATGACTTCCATCTTTCTGATCTGGGCAAATGATTTCCTTCTCTGTTCAATGTGCATTTATTATTGGTGTCAATTTGTTGTAGTAAAGTTGCTATGACGACATTAACCACAATCCGTGAGAAGTGAAAACCTGTTTGTTCAGTTACACAGCAAGTGCATTAAAAGACAATAGCCAAGATTCTGATAAACGTTTTATTGGACAATGAAAGTACATCACACCAGGCAAATTCAACTGGACACAAAGAAAACTAAGATGACGATGGTAGAAAAAGAACGTTTACAGATTTGCTAGTTTTAAGGGTAAAATCATATTGGTTAACGCCCAAATTTCATCCCAAATTACTAAATTCTGAACTAGCACTGTAAAGGTATAGACGCCTAAATGCTTAAGATAAAAAACACTTCAGACCCAAAAGCAAAAGAAACATGACGACGTAAGTAAACTGGAGATCATTTTCTTTGTATCCAGCTAGATGTTATCTTATGTCTATGGTGTGTTGGATGGTGTTGTACAATCAGGTCCACGGGGAACGATGGGTGTAGTCTCACAGGTTCCTCTCCTTGGTCTCTGTGCTGGAGGAGACAACCTTCCCGTCCACCAGGGTCTGTGTGACGGTCATCACCTTGGTCTTCACTGTCCGCTGGTCCTCCAGAGCATCCTGGAGCCTGAGAGAGAGAGAGAGAGAGAGAGAGAGAGAGAGAGTTGTTACTTTTGTCCCGTTGACAATATTGATTATTATTATTTTAATAGTGTAAATATCCAAAGTAAGCTTTGGCAATATGTACATTGTTACGTCATGCCAATAAAGCAAATTGAATTGCATTGAGAGAGGTTCACAACTATCAGTCAACATAAAAATATTTATACAATGGCTACTTTTGCCTCCAAGATAGAAAATGGCCTTTAGATTACTATTTACCACAGTAGGCTCTTGGCCAGCAACAAACCTCATGTTCATTCTCTTTCTCAAGTCTGCTTAATTGTAGTAATTATGCATGCAACACCAATTAAGGCTCTCTGTCCGTCTGTGTTACTCACTTGAAGTCTCCTCCGTCCAGCAGTCTCCTGTATGTGGCGATCTCCGCCTCCAGCTTCATCTTGATGTTGAGCAGGTGCTCGTACTCCTGCGTCTGCTGCTGGATGTTGGAGCGGAGGTTAGTCAGCTCAGACTCCAGACCCATGAGGATCTTGTTCAAGGATTCCATCTCCATGTTGTAGCGCATCTCTGTGTCTCGCAGCGTTCCCTCCATGGATCCTTTCTGTTAGAGAGGAAGAGTAAAGACAGTCAGTTGGCCTTGGTGGTTGGCCTTGGTGGTTGGCCTTGGTGTTTGGCCTTGGTGGTTGGCCTTGGTGTTTGGCCTTGTAAATTAACATGAACTTAAAGGAATACACCACCCAAAAACGACCTTTTGGTATTTGTTTCATTAGTCCATTGTCCCAAAATGTGTTGCATGTCAGCAATGAAGTTTTCAAGATATATCACTTTCAAAATACAGAAATACGGCTGACATGTAAAACATTTTTGGACTATATCAACAATGGACTACTTAAACAAATACCAAAATATCGTTTTTGGGTGGAGTTTTCCTTTACCCAATAGCATTGATGCCATGATGTATTTTGTACACACTGGCTTGGTGAATATAGTATTGTTGAGGGATCTTACCAAGCTCTTCTGTGAGTCCAGCTCGATCTCCAGTGTCTGTAGCTGTCTGCGGAGGTCATTGATCTCTGTGTGTGCGCCCTGGAGGGCCTCTGTGTTCTGTGACACCACGGACTGCACCTCTGTGATCTGGAAGGGACATAGAGGTGATACAGATGTCTGTTTAAAAATCATTGGTTAAGTAGGAGTTTCTGTGATGGTTTCACTGTGAAGTCATCAGTGGGGTAAAATAATAAGCTGGTAAGTGTTACCCGTGTTTCATGCCATGCTTTGAGCTCCTCTTGGTTCTTCAGGGCCTCCTTCTCGTACTTGGCCCGGACCTCAGCCATGATGGCGGCCAGGTCCTGGCCCTTAGGAGCGTCCACGTCCACCTGCACTCCAGACTGGGATATCATGTTACGCATCTCCATCACCTCCTGTTGGGGTAGAATGACAACAACATTAACATTCATTAAGCAATATGTTTTCAAGAGTGAAGTCAGCATCTGTATTTAGGCTGTTTGTTTGGGTACTCAAGGGGCCCCCTGGGTGCGTCCAATGGGTATGCCGCACCCACCGCACCCCTGCTAAATCTAAAAGTTCTCACACGAAACACCCCCTGTTTATACAGTATGGTTGACTCTGTCTCCGATGTTGGCATGCTAGGTCTTGCTCTTGCTAAGCCATTGTAATGACAAGGGAGATGGTAAATATTTGTTTGGTGGTACAAGAGGGGTGGGGTTGTGTACTATAGTGGTTTGGTGGTTGAAAGGGGGGGTTGGGCCATGGTGAGCTTACGCTGTCATGGTTCTTCTTCAGGAAGATGAGCTCCTCCTTCAGAGCTTCGATCTCGCTCTCCAGGTTCATGCGGCCCATGTTGGTGTCATCTATGACCTTCCTCAGGCCAACGATGTCAGCCTCCACAGACTGGCGAATGGACAGCTCAGACTCAAACCTGCAACACACAGCAAACAGCATCAGATACAATGCCCTGGAGAGCTATGGTGAAATATTCTCAAAAGTGTCAGTTTAAAGGCTAAGTGCAGTCAAAAACATGATTTTCCTGTGTTTTGTTTTATATATACTTCCATACTGAAATTTCAGCCTGTTTTGGTGGGATGGAGTTTTGCCTGCCTGGTGATATCACCAGACGGTAAATTGGTTAATAGACCAATAAGAAAGAGAGTTCCAAACCTCTCTGTCAAAAACAGGTAGTTGTCAGTTTTCCCCTCCCCACTCAGACCACTCCCAGAAAATCCTAGCTAAATTATTTATTGAGAAATGTCTCTTTGCTAAGAATCTATTTTTGTTTCAGTTGAACATTTTAATTGAAAACAATCACAGTAAGGTACTTAAAAGTGTTACCCAGAAATGATTTGATATTGAGATAAAAACGGCTGCTTTGGACCTTTTAAAGCATAGACTGTATAGCACGGAGGGGATGCAGATAATGTGGCACATCAACAGTGTTTGTTTAGTTACCGTTAATTAAGGTGTGTCAGCAACTGTCTGCTTGTTTAGTGCCTTGCCTAGCTTGACTTACTTCACCCTGAAGTCATCTGCAGCTAAGCGGGCATTGTCGATCTGAAGACACATACGGGCGTTGTCTGTTGTGGCATCGAACACCTGCCAATGACAAGGACAAAAGAAGTTAAAGTCAACACACGATTAAAATTTTTTTTTTTGCCGTTTCAATACTGTACTTTTGTGTAATTGGTATGAAAGTGAGAAGGCTGGTGACAGTGGCAGCCAGGAGCAGCGGAGGCCAGCTGCCCCACAGCCGCAGTGTTTGCTCTCCATGGTACAGTAGATAAGGGTGAGGATGGATGGATGCGGGTTACAAAGTTCGGGAGGCAATCATTAACAAACAGCCAAGCTGTAAGTGCAGTGGAATACATGTCAGGATGGAGGCAGCTGATTTGCATCAGGTGGCCGGTTGGTGTGTGTGTGTGTGTGTGTGTGTGTGTGTGTGTGTGTGTGTGTGTGTGTGTGTGTGTGTGTGTGTGTGTGTGTGTGTGTGTGTGTGTGTGTGTGTGTGTGTGTGTGTGTGTGTGTGTGTGTGTATGTGTGTATGTGTGTATGTGTGTATGTGTGTGTGTGTGTGTGTGTGTGTGTGTGTGTGTGTGTGTGTGTGTGTGTGTGTGTGTGATGGGGAGGGGAAGGGGTGGTTACTGGGTTGGATTTCCTGTTGTTCCTGGCGTGAGAAGCCTTGTTTATGTAAAGGAGGAACATTTGAAATAGCAATCACATCCTGGTATCACGACAAAGAAAAAGAAACCTGTTGTGACTTTAATCTATGGAGTTGGGGGTCGATTAGACACCATGGGCTGTTGGTAAAGCATCAGCTTAACTCCCTAGGCCTTCCTCCCCTAAACCTTTATGTAAGGCTTCATAATGCGAGCAATAGCAAGAGCAGCAGATTAAACAAATATTTACACAACTCATGTTCAGTTTACAATTTGTTTTTCTCATTTTCAAGGTTAAGTTCAATGTCCTTGTTCGGAATTTTTTTCAAAGGGACAAAGTGAAGCAATAAGATAGCTGACTAAACTCTGTTTCTGATTAAATCCACCAACTGAGTGGAGCAGAAACCAGGCTTTGTGGAATTCATCTCCGACTACATCGATTCGCCCATAGTCAATTCTTAATTAAAACGATGAAATGCTTACCTTGTACCCATGTGTGTCCTCTGTAAATGCATTACTTTCTTTGTTTGCTGAAATCCATACTTTTTCAATAAAAGCTAATCAAATACAACCACTGACTGTTTCCTTGTTGAGATTCAATTGGCACATGCGCATTTGAGCTGATTTGCCATCTTAGTGAGACAGCAATGAGCAAACAGTTGGTGGTTGTATTTGATTAACGTTTATTAAACAAAGAAAGTCATGCATTTACAGAGGACAAACATAGGAACAAGGTAAACGTTTTGTAATAAAATGTTTTTAAGGTATTGATCTTGGGCGAATCGATGTAGTCTGAGCTGAATTCCACAAAGCCTGGTCTCTGCTCCACTCTGTTGGTGGAGTTCATCAGAAACTTAATTCATCATGGAATGGAGTTTAATCAGCTTGCAACAGAAATTCTGTAATGATAGTCTTGTGATATATTTGCATTTTGTCTCTCGCTATTGGTATCTGGCATCTAATCTCCCTATTTTGCATAGTTACTCTGTCACTTTGGGCAGTTTGACGGCCAAGTGCTACGGCAACGGCCAAACCACAGAAGCGTGACTGGAATGTTCCAGAATCCAATGGAAAGAGTTTTTCAGATATGTTTTTTTATTTAAAAATATAATTTATTATCAGGCAGTATTTACTGTATGGTTTAAAGTACAACAGTAACTTGTTGCAGATGCAGTAGGCTAATAATGATGACTGTTTACTAGATGTCTAACAGTATTTTCCACCCCAGATAATTAGCCTCTTCCAAATTATCAGCAGCTCTGAACAGTTCCAGTTGAATGACTCACGGAATATCCTTGGTTGCCCCACAGTATACACACATAAAGGCATTACAAACCCATATGTCAATAATTCAGTACTGTGTATATATATATATATACATGGAACACTATCAGAGGAATTGGAATGGAATGACCTGGTTAGATGGACTACTTTTTAATGACATAGCACATTGACTCCCAAACTCATTTACCATACTCCACCATCAAAGTAAGGACCACACCATGAAATAGTAGCCTTGTGTAAGGTATGAGTAAGAAAGAACCACACCATAAAAGACCCACTGGCCACACACTGGTTGAATCAATGTTTTTTGCCCACTTAATTTCAATGAAATTACATTGAACCAACGTGGAATAGACGTTGAATTGACCAGTGAGTATGTGGGTCTGTGTAAGGAGTTCAACTGTCTCTCATCTGTAGTCCACAGTGGTGTTTTCTCATTTAATACACTGCTACACACTTACCATAGCTGAGAGACAATATAAAAATAACATTTTTAACTTTATCTACAACTGTAACAACTCTCCCTGCTTTCATGGTTAAACTTGTGCTGTTGATGGTTATATTGTAGATCATCATTTGAAATGCTACTGTATAATCATTTCATTGCTAACCATCTTTGTGTCCCACTGATGTTACACAGCTAACTGATAAGTAGGAAGTTAAATAAACACATCCATTACCCCTGAGAATGCTAGCTGGACCTGGAACTCTGGCCATGTCAAAGGTCAGCTGGCAGAACACCTTGGAATTCCCCTTCTTATTGCTTTCTGTCTGCCTCTTGACCTTCTGCCTGGGGATGCTGGCACCTTGCCATCACTAATCAGCACGGCTCTAATGGACAAACCAGCTACACTGGGTCTTTACTACCCAGGTCAATAACCTGACAAGGATATAGTAGGGCCACTGTGTTTCCTCTTTCACTCCCAAACTACTCTCTGTCCCTCTGTTACTCTCTTCTGTTGGGTCAGCCATTCTAGGACAGTGAACTTGCATTTGAAAGATATATTACTTCCCTAAAACTCTATGGTGTAGATTTGTCCAGCATCTCATATTAGCCAATAGTACTCCTTCCTCCCCATGGCCTCTCACCTTCTTCCTCAGGTCATCCAAGATGGCGTTGTAACGACTGTAGTCGTTGACGTCTGGGCCTCTCTTCTCCATGGCCTCCCTGATCTTCAGCTCCAGCTTGCCGTTGGCCTGCTCCAGGTTCCTCACCATCTCCAGGTAGGAGGCCAGACGGTCGTTGAGGTTCTGCATGGCAAACTTCTCATTGCCCATGATGTGAGCGGTGTCCCCGCTGGCGCTCACCTGGAAGCTGCTGGACATGGAGCCCCCGGAGCCTCCCATCTCTCCCATCCCACTTCGCACACCCGAGTAGGACACAGAGGAGATTCGGGTCCCCTGTCCCCCAGCCCCACCATAGGTGCTGGCAGCCCGGTAGGCAGGAGCAGTAGAGCTGCGCGTGATGGAGTGGCTGTACCCACTACTAGGTCCCCTGACGCTGCTTCGTTTGACACTCATTTTCGTTAGATTAAGTGAGATTGAGAGAGGCAAAGAGAGTTGAGAGTGGGCCGGCAGAAACAGGAGCACACAGACACACAGAGCATGGGCAGAGAGGAAGCCGCTCAAACTTTATAACCCTGCTGGCCCCCACAGTCCCTCCTCCTAAACACTCCTCTCTTTCCAAGTTCCCTCCCTCTCTCCTCTATGCACCAAAAGCACTTTTCATAGAATCCTTTGTCCTTTGTCTGGCTTGAAATTCTATAATATACTGTAATTTCAAATGTGAATTTTTGTTTGCCTCAGTTTGTAGCTATTCCTGTCAAAATCCCTCGGTAATTTGAGATTTTCATCTCTTTAATTGTAATGTCACAGAATAAGTAATCAATGTATAGTAATTATGGACTGATAAAACAGAATGATGGTGCTCAGAAATATTGTCTGATTGTATTTATTTGTGATCAATTCTGGACCCAAATATGGTAATATATAATATGAACCACGTGTGTCAACTGTAATGCGTTATTCATGTATGTACTGTTGAAGTCGGAAGTTTACATACACCTTAGCCAAATACATTTAAACTCAGATTTTCACAATTCCTGACATTTAATCCTAATACAAATTCCCTGTTTTAGGTCAGTTAGGATCACCACTTTATTTTAAGAATGTGAAATGTCAGAATAATAGTAGAGAGAATGATTTATTTAAGCTTTTATTTATTTCATCACATTCCCAGTGGGTCAGAAGTTTACATACACTCAATTAGTATTTGGTAGCATTGCCTTTAAATTGTTTAACTTGGGTCAAATGTTTCGGGTAGCCTTCCAGAAGCTTCCCACAATAAGTTGGGTGAATTTTGGCCCATTCCTCCTGACAGAGCTGGTGTAACTGAGTCAAGTTTGTAGGCCTCCTTGATCGCACACGCTTTTTCAGTTCTGCCCACACATTTTTTATAGGATTGAGGTCAGGGCTTTGTGATGGCCACTCCAATACCTTGACTTTGTTGTCCTTAAGCCATTTTGCCACAACTTTGGAAGTATGCTTGGGGTCATTGTCCATTTGGAAGACCCATTTGCGACCAAGCTTTAACTTCCTGACTGATGTCTTGAGATCTTGCTTCAATATCTTTACATAATTTTCCTTCCTCATGATGCCATCTATTTTGTGAAGTGCACCAGTCGCTCCTGCAGCAAAGCACCCCAACAGCATGATGCTGCCACCCCCATGCTTCACGGTTGGGATGTAGCTCAGTTGGTAGAGCATGGCGCTTGCAACACCAGGGTTGTGGGTTTGTTTCCCACTGGGGGCCAGTATGAAAATGTATCACTAACTGTAAGTCGCTCTGGATAAGAGCGTCTGCTAAATGACTAAAATGTAAATGTGTTCTTCGGCTGTCACGGTCGTCTATGTCGTCTAAGTATGACCAAGGCGCAGCGTGTCCAAGAAACATGACTTTATTAATTAAACGTTATCGAACTACAAAACAAAAGACGACTCAATGAAGTCCACGGTACACTGACCGAAACGGAACAAAAACCCACAACACCCACAGGAAAACATACAGATTAAATATGGCTCCCAATCAGAGATAACGAGCCGACAGCTGACACTCGTTACCTCCGATTGGGAGTCATTGACCAAACCTAGAAATGAACCCAACAGAAATGCAAACATAGAAATACACCCAAATACCCAACATAACCAAACCAAAACCCAACAAACCAAAATACACCCTGGCTCAAATACAAAAGTCCCGGAGCCAGAGTGTCACAGTACCCCCCCCTAAAGGTGCGAACTCCGGGCGCACCAGCATACAGTCTAGGGGAGGGTCTGGGTGGGCGTCTGTCCACGGTGGCGGTTCTGGCCCTGGTCGTGGTCCCCACCCCACCTTAGTCACTATCCGCTTCCGTAGCCTCCTCCACATGACCACCCCCCAACTAAACCCCACTGGATTAAGGGGCGGCACCGGACTAAGGGGCAGCACCGGACTAAGGGGCAGCACCGGACTAAGGGGCAGCACCGGACTAAGGGGCAGCACCAGGATAAGGGGCAGCACCGGGCTAAGGGACAGCACCGGACTCAATGGCGGATCCTGGCTGGCTGGCTCTGGCGGATCCTGGCTGGACGGCTCTGGCGGATCCTGGCTGGACGGCTCATGGCTGGCTGAAGGATCTGGCTGCTCATGGCTGGCTGACGGATCTGGCTGCTCATGGCTGGCTGACGGATCTGGCTGCTCATGGCTGGCCGACGGATCTGGCTGCTCATGGCTGGCTGACGGATCTGGCTGCTCATGGCTGGCTGAAGGATCTGGCTGCTCATGGCTGGCTGACGGATCTGGCTGCTCATGGCTGGCGGACGGATCTGGCTGCTCATGGCTGGCGGAAGGCTCTGGCTGATCCTGTCTGGCGGAAGGCTCTGGCTGATCCTGTCTGGCGGAAGGCTCTAGCGGCTCCGGTCTGGCGGACGGCTCTGAAGGCTCATGGCAGACGGGCGGCTTTGCAGGCTCAGTCCAGACGGCCAGTTCAAGCGCCTTTGGGCAGACGGGCAGTTCAGGCCCCGTTGGGCAGACGGCAGACTCTGGCCGTCTGAGGCGCACCGTAGGCCTGGTGCGTGGTGCCGGAACTGGAGGTACCGGGCTGAGGACACGCATCTCAGGGCTAGTGCGGGGAGAAGCAACAGGGCATGCTGGACCCTGGGAACGCACATAAAGCCTAGTGCGGGGAGAAGGAACAGGGCATGCTGGACCCTGGGGACGCACATAAAGCCTAGTGCGGGGAGAAGGAACAGGGCATGCTGGACCCTGGGGACGCACATAAGGCCTAGTGCGGAGAGCAGCAACAGGACGCACAGGACTCGGGGAACACACAGGAGGCTTGGTGCGTGGTGTAGGCACTGGTGGTACTGGGCTGGAGCGGGGAGGTGGCGCCGGAAATACCGGACCGTGCAGGCTTACTGGCCCCCTTGAGCACTGAGCCTGCCCAACCTTACCCGAGTTGATGCTCCCCTTCGCCCGACCAGTACGGGAGGTGGAATAACCCGCACCCGGCCTATGTGGGCGAACCGGGAACACCATGCGTAAGGCTGGTGCCATGTACGCCCGGCCCGAGGAGACGCACTGGTAGCCGGATGCGTTGGGCCGGCTTCATGACATCTGGCTCAACGCTCACTCCTAACCCGGCCGATACGTGGAGCTGGAATGTACCGAACCGGGCTATGCCTGTGTACAGGAGACACCATGCGCTCTACTGCGTAACACGGTGTCTGCCCGTACTCTCGCTCTCCACGGTAAGTCCAGGAGTAGGCGCAGGTCTCCTACCTGACTTCGCCACACTCCCTTTAAGCCCCCCCAAGAAATTTTTGGGTAGTACTCTCGGGCTTCCAGTCTTGCCTCCGTGCTGCCTCCTCATATCGCCTCCTCTCGGCTTTAGCTGCCTCCAGCTCTTCACGAGGACGGCGATATTCTCCCGGTTGTGCCCAAGGACCCTTTCCATCCAGTATCTCCTCCCATGTCCATGAATCCTTTATAGGCGTCCATGAATCCTGTGTATGTGGGTCCTGTTGCCGCTTGACACGCCGCTTGGTCCTAGATTGGTGGGTTTTTCTGTCACGATCGCCTATGAAATACGACCAAAGCGCAGCGTTGGGAGTGAACATGATGACTTTAATGTAGAAACACGACAAAACAAAACACGATCCGTGAAGTCCTTAGTACACCGACTGAACATAGAACAAAAACCCACAACCACAAGGTGAACACAGACAGTTTAAATATGGCTCCCAATCAGAGATAACGAGCCGACAGCTGACACTCGTTACCTCCGATTGGGAGTCACTTGACCAAACATAGAACGAGAACACCTAGACACTAAACACAGTACAAAACACACGGAAATCTACACACCCTGACTCAACATAAACAGTCCCGGAGCCAGAGTGTGACAGTACCCCCCCCTAAAGGCGCGGACTGCGACCGCGCCTAAATACGAGCAAAAACAGGGGAGGGCTGGGTGGGCATTCCTCCTCGGCGGCGGCTCCGGCTCCGGGCTAGATCCCCACTTCCTCTCCAACCCCCAAAGTACCCCTGGTCCTGTCTAGCCCCCGCTGGCCGGAACCGGACTGACGACACGCGCCCTGGCTGGTGCGTGGAACAGGAACGGACCGGACCGGGCTGACGATACACACCCCCGGCTTGGTGCGTGGAGCAGGAACGGACCGGAATGGGCCGGCGACGCGCACCACAGACCTGGCGCGGAGAGCAGGAACGAGCCGGACAGGGCTGACGAAACGCACCTTGGTTTGGTGCGTGGAGCAGGGACAGGCCGGGCTGGACTGGCGACGCACACCGCAGGCTTGGTGCGTGGAGCAGGAACAGGCCGGACAGGGCTGACGAGACGCACCACAGACTTAGGGCGGGGAGCAGGAACAGGCCGGACCGGGCCGGCGACGCGCACCACAGGTTTGGTGCGGGGAGAAGGAACAGGCCGGGCCGGGCCGGCGACGCGCACCACAGACTTGGTGCGGAGAGCAGGCACGGGCCGGACAGGGCCGACGAAACGCACCACAGACTTGGTGCGGGGAGCAGGAACAGGCCGGGCTGGGCTGGCGACGCACACCGTAGGCTTGGTGCGTGGAACAGGAACAGGCCGGGCCGGGCTGGCGACGCGCATCATTGGCTTGGTGCGGGGAGCAGGCACGGGCCGGACCGCACTGGGGACACACACCCCTGGCCCTCCACGGGGATCAGGAACGGGCCGGACCGGACTGGCAACACACCCCAGTACCTTTCGCCCTGCCTCCACACCTTCCTTCCCCTTCGTGACCAGTGGCCCCCTTAACCTGTCGGCCTCCTCTTCACAGCCGCTGGACCGCTCCATCGCGGCCTCCTGCTGCCCCGTCGTCCACGTCGTGAGCCCCCCCCTAAAAATTTTCTGGGGGTCTCTCCTCCCCGTGGACCAGGCCTCTATCGTCCTCGCCCAACTTTCGCTCCTCTGTCTCCACCACTCGTCATCCAACTCCTGGACATGCTGCTTGGTCTGGTTATGGTGGGTTTTTCTGTCACGATCGTCTATGTCGTCTAAGTATGACCAAGGCGCAGCGTGTCCAAGAAACATGACTTTATTAATTAAACGTTATCGAACTACAAAACAAAAGACGACTCAATGAAGTCCACGGTACACTGACCGAAACGGAACAAAAACCCACAACACCCACAGGAAAACATACAGATTAAATATGGCTCCCAATCAGAGATAACGAGCCGACAGCTGACACTCGTTACCTCCGATTGGGAGTCATTGACCAAACCTAGAAATGAACCCAACAGAAATGCAAACATAGAAATACACCCAAATACCCAACATAACCAAACCAAAACCCAACAAACCAAAATACACCCTGGCTCAAATACAAAAGTCCCGGAGCCAGAGTGTCACATCGGCTTGCAAGTCACCCCTTTTTCCTCCAAACATAACGATGGTCATTATGACCAAACAGTTCTATTTTTGTTTCATCAGACCAGAGGACATTTCTCCAAAAAGTACGATCTTTGTCCCCATGTGCAGTTGCAAACTGTAGTCTGGCTATTTTTTGGCGGTTTTGGAGCAGTGGCTTCTTCCTTGCTGAGTGGCCTTTCAGGTTATGTCGATATAGGACTCGTTTTACTGTGGATATAGATACTTTTGTACCTGTTTCCTCCAGCATCTTCACAAGGTCCTTTGCTGTTGTTCTGGGATTGATTTTTAACCAAAGTACGTTCATCACTAGGAGACAGAATGCGTCACCTTCCTGAGCGGTATGACGGCTGCGTGGTCCCATGGTGTTTATACTTGCGTACTATTGTTTGTACAGATGAACATGGAACCTTCAGGCGTTTGGAAATTGCTCCCAAGGATGAACCAGACTTGTGGAGGTCGTCCATTTTTTTTCTGACGTCTTGGCTGATTTATTTTGATTTTCCCATGATGTCAAGCAAAGAGGCACTGAGTTTGAAGGTAGGCCTTGAAATACATCCACAGGTACACCTCCAATTGACTCAAATTATGTCAATTAGTATATCAGAAGCTTCAAAAGCCATGACATCATTTTCTGAAATGTTCCAAGCTGTTTAAAGACACAGTCAACTTAGTGTATGTAAACTTCTGACCACTGGAATTATGATACAGTGAATTATAAGGGAAATAATCTGTCTGTAAACAATTGTTGGAAAAAGTACTTGTGTCATGCGCAAAGTAGATGTCCTAACCGACTTGCCAAAACTAGAGTTTGTTAACAAGAAATTTGTGGAGTGGTTGAAAAACGAGCTTTAATGACTCCAACCTAAGTGTATGTAAACTTCCGACTTCAACTGTATGTTCTACTCCCTACACAAGGTGTTTCTCAATTTCCTCACCGGCATACATTCTTCTTGAGAAATGAAGGATGGGTGATTCTGATGATTAGCAGGGGTTAGTCATTGTCTGTTACTGAGAACACCTGGAATCACATATCATTTTTTATTTCAAGTTGTGACAGCTCATGTTCCTGCCAGTTTGCATCACAAACCACACAGGCAGTAAAAGGCACAATCCAGAATAGGCACATGCATTTTTGGACTTGAAAATGAATTACATAGGCTAAAGCTATTGATTCTTGAAGAATGTATCTTATAAATGTCTCATGAGCTTAGATCAACTCTTACCCTATCAGAACCCAAAATAGAAGCTTCTTCAAAATGTGAAAAGAAGGAGAATGGCCATGAAACAGAGTAGACTGGGTAAAGGTGTCAGCATGCTTCAGTTCGCCTGGCGCCTAGCCGACCTCGGCAAACCCGAACAAGTGTGCTGCATACTCCCTTAAAAGACCTTCGCTTGGAAATAGTGCTGTTTGTCCATTTTGGGACACCATAACCAGTATACGCTTCCTCAAAATAGTCAGAATTAATCTAAGATAACGCAAGAAATTGGTCATTCATTTTGAGGTTTTTGCCGAGGAGATCTTCACCTGGTCAATATATGTCATGGAAAGAGCAGGTGTTCTTAATGTTTTGTAAATCAGTGTATGCACAAAATGTTCCGAACTGTTTTGGCTGGGACACCTTAAACCCCTTATTAGTTGAGGTTATGTAAGGAACCGGACATGGACAACACATCCGCCACGCTGACCCGCAACACAGAACCCATCAGAGGGGTGCGTGCTTAGTCCCCTCCTGTACTCCCTGTTCACCTACGACTGAGTGGCCGCGCACAACTCCAACACCATCGTTAAGTTTGCTGACGACACAACGGTGGTAGGCCTGATCACTGACGACGATGAGACAGCCTATAGGGAGGAGGTCAGAGAACTGGCAGTGTGGTGCCGGGACAACAACCTCTCCCTCAACGTCAGCAAGGCAAAGGAGCTGATCGTGGACTACAGGAAACAGAGGGCCTAGAACGCACCCATTCACATCGACAGGGCTGTAGTGGAGCGGGTCGAGAGCTTCAAATTAGTCTGTGTCCACATCACTATTGATCTATCACTATGTTCTCTCTGCTCCCGCAAGGCAAGCGATACCGATGCACCAAGTCTGGAACCAACAGGAACCTGAACAGTTTCTAACCCCAAGACATAAGACTGCTTAATAGTTAGTCAAATAGTTAACCAAATAGCTACCCGGACTATCTGCATTGACGGTTTCTGCACTAAATTTTTTGACTCATCACATACGCTGCTGCTATTGCTTGTTATCTATCCAGTTGCCTAGTCACTTTATTCCTACCTATATGTACATATCTACCTCAACTACCTCGTACCCCTGCACATCGACTCGGTACTTGTACCCCGTGTATATAGCCAAGTTATCGTTACTCATTGTGTATCTATTATTACATGTTTTACTTTTCTATAATTTCTCTATTTTCTTTCTCTCTGCATTGTTGGGAAGGGCCCGTGAGTCAGCATTTCACTGTTAGTCTACACCTGTTGTTTACGAAACATGTGACCAATAACATTTGATTCGATTTTTCATTTGATTTGATTGTCCTCCACCTATCTGAGGATATGAGTTTCAGACAAGCTAAACAAAATAACAATTAGCCTGGCCCCTGGGTAGACATGCAGGAACAAAGACAACTCTAATCTTGTAAATATATCAAGGAAAACCCCCCTGTGATATGTACAATAAAGCTGCTGGCTCCCAACAAGGGAAAATACCTACATGCTGTTTTCTCAGATGCCATTCGCTTGGCAGTAAGTTGATACTGCCCCATTCATACTCAGGGGATTCATTCTCTCTCTCTCTCTCTCTCTCTCTCTCTCTCTCTCTCTCTCTCTCTCTCTCTCTCTCTCTCTCTCTCTCTCTCTCTCTCTCTCTCTCTCTCTCTCTCAATTCAATTCAATTCAATTCAATTCAATTTCAATTCAAGGGCTTTATTGGCATGGGAAACGTATGTTAACATTGCCAAAGCAAGTGAAGTAGATAGTAAACAAAAGTGAAATAAACAATAAATATTAACAGTAAACATTACACTCAGAAGTTCCAAAAGAATAAAGACATTTCAAATGTCATATTATGTCTATATACAGTGTTGTAACGATGTGCAAAGAGTTAAAGTACAAATGGGAAAATAAATAAACATAAATATGGGTTGTATTTACAATGGTGTTTGTTCTTCACTGGTTGCCCTTTTCTTGTGGCAACAGGTTACAAATCTTGCTGCTGTGATGGCACACTGTGGTATTTCACCCAGTAGATAAGGGAGTTTATCAAAATTGGGTTTGTTTTTAAATTCTTTGTGGATCTTGTCACACCCTGGCTCTGGGGACTCTAATATGTTGAGCCAGGGTGTGTAGAGTCAATGTGTTTTGTTCCTATGTTCTCATTCTAGTCTATTGTGTTTCTATGTTGGCCAGTGTGGTTCTCATTCAGAGGCAACGTGAATCAGCTGTTGCTTGTTGTCTCTGATTGGGAACCATACTTAGTCAGCCTGTTTCCCACAGTGTGGTGTGGGATCTTGTTCCTGTATAGGTTTGTGTTTGCGCTTTTGGACGTCACGTTATAGTTTTGTTGTTTTGTTCGTGTTACTCTAAATAAAGTAAAGTATGTTCGCTCATCACGCTGCGCCTTGGTCCACTCACTCTAACGAACGTGACAGAAGATCCCACCATAACAGGACCAAGCAGCGTGTCCAGGAGCAGGCAGCCTGGACATGGGAGGAGATATTGGACGGGAAAGGGTCCTGGACTTGGGAGGAGATCCAGGCCGGGATGGATCGGCGTCCGTGGGAAGAGACGGTGGAGGCGCGCCAGAGAGAGGAGCAACGGCGTCAACAGTGTCGTCGTCGGACGGACGAGAGGCAACCCCAAACATTTTTTAGGGGGGGCCACACGGCATGGGCGACGGGGCAGCAGGAGGCAGCTACAGGGCGTATTGGGAGGTTAGGAGAGGAGGCCACCAGGTTAAGGGGGCTATTGGTAAGGAGAGAGCAGGAGTTAGTGGGTCAGAGGGAGGAGCTACTGGATGCTAGAAGGGAGAAAGAGAGAGTAGAGGCAAGGCGAGAGGAACTGAGTAGGCAGCTGAGGGAGCAGAGGGTTATGAAGAAACCTAGTCCCGCTCCTCACACCAAGCAAGTGGTGTGTGTCACCAGTCCGGTCCGGCCCGTTCCTGCTCCCCGCACTAAGTGAGTAGTGCGTGTTCCCAGTCCGGCCCGACCCGTTCCTGCTCCCCGCACTAAGTTAGTAGTGCGTGTTCCCAGTCCGGCCCGACCCGTTCCTGCTCCCCGCACTAAGTTAGTAGTGCGTGTTCCCAGTCCGGCCCGACCCGTTCCTGCTCTCCGCACTAAGTTAGTAGTGCGTGTGCCCAGTCCGGCCCGACCCGTTCCTGCTCCCCGCACTAAGTTAGTAGTGCGTGTTCCCAGTCAGGCCCGGCCTGTTCCTGCCCCTCGCACCAAGCCTACGGTGCGCGTCGCCAGCCCGGCCCGGCCTGTTCCTGCCCCTCGCACCAAGCCTACGGTGCGCGTCGCCAGCCCGGCCCGGCCTGTTCCTGCCCCTCGCACCAAGCCTACGGTGCGCGTCGCCAGCCCGGCCCGGCCTGTTCCTGCCCCTTGCACCAAGCCTACAGTGCGCGTCGCCGTCCCGGCCTGTTCCTGCCCCTCGCACCAAGCCTACGGTGCGCGTCGCCAGCCCGGCCCGGCTTGTTCCTGCCCCTCGCACCAAGCCAGGGGTGCGCGTCGTCAGCCCGGCTCGGCCTGTTCCTGCTCCACGCACCAAGCCAGGGGTGCGCGTCGTCAGCCCGGCCCGGCCTGTTCCTGCTCCCCGCACCAAGCCAGGGGTGCGCATCGTCAGCCCGGTCCGGCCTGTTCCTGCTCCACGCACCAAGCCAGGGGTGCGCGTCGCCAGCCCGGCCCGGCCTGTTCCTGCTCCACGCACCAAGCCAGGGGTGCGCGTCGTCAGCCCGGCCCGGCCTGTTCCTGCCCCACGCACCAAGCCAGGGGTGCGCGTCGTCAGCAGCTCCACATCGGAGCCCAAGCAATCCGCTCCACCGATGTCCAGTCCAACTCCAGCCAGCGGGGCTAGACCGGACCAGGGGTGCTACGGGGGGATTGTTGAGGGGTGGTGGTCATGCCCGGAGCCGGATCCGCCTCCGAGGAGGAATGCCCACCCAGCCCTCCCCTGTTCGGTTTGTGTTGGCGCGGTCGCAGTCCGCGCCTTGGGGGGGGGGTACTGTCACACCCTGGCTCTGGGGACTCTAATATGTTGAGCCAGGGTGTGTAGAGTCTATGTGTTTTGTTCCTATGTTCTCATTCTAGTCTATTGTGTTTCTATGTTGGCCAGTGTGGTTCTCAATCAGAGGCAACGTGAATCAGCTGTTGCTTGTTGTCTCTGATTGGGAACCATACTTAGTCAGCCTGTTTCCCACAGTGTGGTGTGGGATCTTGTTCCTGTATAGGTTTGTGTTTGCGCTTTTGGACGTCACGTTATCGTTTTGTTGTTTTGTTCTTTACTCTAAATAAAGTAAAGTATGTTCGCTCATCACGCTGCGCCTTGGTCCACTCACTCTAACGAACGTGACAGATCTATGTAATCTGAGGGAAATATGTGTCTCTAATATGGTCATACATTTGGCAGGAGGTTAGGAAGTGCAGCTCAGTTTCCACCTTATTTTGTGGGCAGTGTCTTCTCTTGAGAGCCAGGTCTGCTTACGGCAGCCTTTCTCAATAGCAAGGGTATGCTCACTGAGTCTGTACATAGTCAAAGCTTTCCTTAAGTTTGGGTCAGTCACAGTGGTCAGGTATTCTGCCACTGTGTACTCTCTGTTTAGGGCCAAATAGCATTCTAGTTTGCTCTGTTTTTTTGTTAATTCTTTCCAATGTGTCAAGTAATTCTCTTTTTGTTTTCTCATGATTTGGTTGGTTCTAATTGTGTTGTTGTCCTGGGGCTCTGTGGGGTCTGTTTGTGTTTGTGAACAGAGCCCCAGGACCAGCTTACTTAGGGGACTCTTCTCCAGGTTCATCTCTCTGTAGGTGATGGCTTTGTTATGGAAGGTTTGGGAATCGCTTCCTTTTAAGTGGTTATAGAATTTAACGGCTCTTTTCTGGATTTTGATAATTAGCGGTTATCGGCCTAATTCTGCTCTGCAAGCATTATTTTGTGTTTTTCGTTGTACACTGAGGATATTTTTGCAGAATTCTGCATGCAGAGTCTCAATTTGCTTAGGGGACTTTGCCTCTCTTGGAGGCCTGCATAGTTATAACCAGTTATAGAATGTATTGAGTTGGTCCAATGCGGTTTCTGTCTGACCGTTCCGATATACTGTATATATAACTCTGGTTAGAATCATGAGAAACTTTGTCTTAGACAGTCTGAGAGAAAGTACCATACTCTATGTACAGTAGATATTCCCTTTTGCTGTGGTGGATATAAAATAATAGAACGTTCATCCAAATGGTGAGAGACATAATGTGGGCTATATTTTCCAAAGGCACAGCACCCAGACCTCATACGGGATTTTTTATGGTTTGCTAATGTTAGTTTTCCAGGCTCATCCAGTTGTAAGGCGATACCTGCAGAGTCTCGCCTGATCCTTCCTGGTGCCACACCTGCTTGGGAAACAGAGATGTTGATGGGGGTTTGGGTTTGGGTTGCAGACAGACCCAGACGTCTGATGCAGATGGGGGATAACTGGCTTCATGGCCCCATCCTGTTGGAGCTTGTCTGCTTTGTCAGCTATGTCCCATCTCATTAGAAATCCACCCCACCTAACCCTTGAAATTAGTCCTCTGTTTCACAATCCTGGATAACACAGTGTTATCTTAGGCCGGGATTCAATCCGATCGCCCTTGTAGACAGTGCAGCTTTTAAAGGCAATGTTACCGCATTTGCCGGAGATCGCATTCAAGGTAAATGCTGCAGAATTCTTCTCAATTGGAAATTACCTTTAAACGTGAAGCGCGCTATATAACGCGGATCTAATGCAGTCCGGATTAAATCCAGGCCTCGGTTATCGATTGATGGAGACTTAACGTAACGCAAGACTAGTGTTATCTCAATTGGAAAAGTGTTCCTCAAAAGGTGTGTTTAACTCACAATACATACCTGGTGTCAGTAAATGAATGAGAGTTTATGGTCCTTAATAAACAGGTTGCACAAGAGTGTGACTTAATGGTTCCTGTGAAACCTAAAGGATAACTCCAAGTGACTCTAAGTGACTCTAAGTGACTCTAAGTGACTCTAAGTGACTGTAAGTCGCTCTGGATAAGAGTGCCTGCTAAATTATCAATAATAAGTCATGTAAATGTAGGATAACTTGACTGTACTATGGCACCATTTCGAGAGGTTTCACATTATGACTGAATCATACTGTGATGGGTGATTTTGAAGGAGTCAGGAGCAGGAGGGTAAATCACAGAATACAGAGTTTATTCCGGAATACAGAGTTACGCAGAATAGCGTCAAACCATCCAGTGCGCAAAACAGGCGCACTGGAACAAAACAGGCACACGGGGAAAATATACCCCGGCAATACAAAATACACAATACAATACAATACTCAATCGAGCAAAACTCTCCTCACATTAAACAATCACCCAAAAGGACAAGGGGGCAGAGGGAAGACTTATACACGGACTAATGAGGGGATATGAACCAGGTGTGTGTAATAGACAAAACAAATGGAATGATGAGATGTGATGCGGCAGTGGCTAGAAGGCCGGTGACGACGAACGCTGAAGCCTGCCCGAACAAGGAGAGGAGGCAGCTTCGGAGGAAGTCGTGTCACATACCTTTGTCAAAGCTTTGGCAAGCAGGTGTATAGTAGGTTGCAATGACATCACACGCTTCACAAGTGTTGGCCTGCTCTCAAAGCTCTACATCACCCACTAATCAGACGGGACCGCCCAGCATGACATGATATAGAACGCTAGGTATCAAACACTAACCAATGAAACAGGTGTGAGCCTGTAGCCTGGTCTCAGAAGGTCTGTTTACTTTATCCAGCCTTATCAGCACTCTGAGATAATGCTGGCTCCATAGATTGATCATTCACCCTGGCTCTAGAAGTCACAATGTGATTGAGTCACTGTTACGTTAAAGGGAGGAGCGGGTTTACCGGGTTACACTTTAACATTTAAAGCCTGGGAAGAGCTATTTGGACTGTCCTCAGCTGGGCCTCTGGACTGGATTGGCCCCATTGACCTCTGGCCTGGGTTGGCCCCATTGACCTTTGACCTCTGGACTTGGCCCATCTTCAGAAGATACCTTTTCACTAGAGTAAGAATGAGTTTCCTCTTAGGCAGGGATCTGACTGAACAGGTCTGTTAGACGGTCTGTAAGGTTCTTGTTCCAGCCATGCCCATCATATTCATGTCCACCCCCAGTGTCAAGGAACACCCACAGAGGGCCTTGTATCTAAAGCCAGCCACTGGAGAGACTAGCTGACCCAGGGTCAGCCTCTGAATGAAACTTGGCTGTACATCTCTCCTCCCTGGCAATTACAACTGATAATAGACCTTTCCCAGAATCTCCCATTAAACACAAAAAGCCCCTCAGATCGACTAGCTACAACAGGCCCCTCAGATCGTCTAGCTACAACAGGGTGTCTCAGATCGTCTAGCTACAACAGGGTGTCTCAGATCGTCTAGCTACAACAGGGTGTCTCAGATCGTCTAGCTACAACAGGGTGTCTCAGATCGTCTAGCTACAACAGGGTGTCTCAGATCGTCTAGCTACAACAGGGTGTCTCAGATCGTCTAGCTACAACAGGGTGTCTCAGATCGTCTAGCTACAATAGGCCCCTTAGATCGACTAGCTACAACAGGGTGTCTCATGTTGATGTCTTTGTTGAAAAGCTGCTAACATAAGTGCCTGTCACATTGATAGACCAGTAATGTACCGTTCAGATGCAAACAATTATCAGGTGTGCTCAACATTCCTCTGAGGGTGAATGGTGCACCACAGACATTATATCAGTCATCTAGTCTGACCCACCTGACATCCCAGGGGAGTGTGTGTGTGTGTGTGTGTGTGTGTGTGGTGGGGGGGGTCTATTGTTCTGGTCTGGAGGGTTGGAGGGTGGGGGTCTGGGGTGTGGTAGAGAAGGTTGGGTGAGTTCTGTAGGGTGGATGGAAGCTGTAGAAGGGATGTGATGAGGGATGGGGTGAGGTCTATAGAGTTGGCTCTTTATGATAGGGTTAGGGTGATGATGGAGAGTGAGACTGAAAGGACAAGGACACATGCACAGCACACATACAATCCACTCTGTGTCTTTTCCTTTTATTCCTAACTCTCTTTATTCACACAGAAATTATTTATCCTTCTCTCTCTTTCTCTCATTCTTGCACGCTCATTCCCACTCCGTCTCTCTGTCTCCCCGTCTTCCACACCACACACATTCTCCCACTTAGTAATTACCACCAGAAACACTCCCTCTGACGTCAGAAACCATAGGAAAGTTCCAAAACGGTCCCATGGTACCCATGGCAACAGTAAAAACAAGATTTGGGTTTATTTGGAAGCACGTAGACGGTTTCATACGAAACGATCCCATACAGTTCTTAGCAGGTCTCAGTGGAGTTGACACACCATATTTCACAAGCATGTGCTAGGCACAACTGGAGTCGTTCACTCCACGTCTCTGTTAGTAACTCCCTGCATAGAAACTGACTGAGATTTCAGAGACACAATGGGTTCATTTGAGTGGATGGGCACAGTATTAAAAAAAAACACTGTTCTCAGTCCAGATGATAAAGAGTCTGATAAAGGGTTTTCTGGCTTGCACACAGCTCATTGCGCTAAATTCTCAAAATGCCCACATTAAGATGGCTTTGAGAGGCACTGGCCTTCCGTGTTGTTGTTGGTGGTGAAGAATCTACCTATTGAGTTCTAGGGACACCTATAGATCCTGACATAGTACAAACAGTGTGGCTTCCCAGCCACATCTGCGACTCTATTCAACAGACATACAAAATGGCACTCAGCTCCTACACTAAGCAAGATCAGAAACCGGCAGTTATCTCCCAATCTTAGTCCAATCAATTCATCAAGGAGTTCAAAAAAGCTTTCAGCTAACACAAGGAAGTAACCAAGTCATTTTTGGGAAGTGAGTCTATTTGGGGATCTGAGTCCCTAATTGTTAACAGAAATGTAATTATACCTTAGCTCTAGTTTCTATACTTAACTGATCCTACAGTGGGGATGATTGGTCTGGAAAAACCCTTCCAAATGGGGTATGCCCAGTCTGAAGAGAACCTCTTTCCTTAAAACGCTTAAAACCATAAGCAAAGCTGGAAACCATCACATATTCCACTGCTTTTCTTTTTTTCCACGTCACGCCACAGTGGCAGTTCATGCATACTGGCGGGAATTGGGAAAGCCTTGCTAAGTTCCTCCCTCCTTTTTCCCTTCCCCCACCGTGGCAGGCCAGGCCGCCACACACATTCAGAGCCCCTTCCCCCACCATGGCAGGCCAGGCCGCCACACACACTCAGAGAAATGTCTCATGTGTTTGCTAAGAGCAGCACATGAGTATGAAAACAACCTGGGAAGTAACTTTCTTCTCCTCATGGTTTGCTACAGATGTAAGATCTTAATTTGAGCCAGTTTGCTACAGCAGAAAGATAATCCTGCAGCAACAGGAAATGTGAATAATTATGTGGATTATAATTAATAGACATTTTTGTAGGGGTTGATACATTTTTCATAAGGGAAAATCAAGTCTAAAAATTTGGAAATTACAAACTTCAGAAGCCATTTTAAAGATCAAATACACTACAAGTTTTACATTTCCTGCATTGCAGGAAAGTTCTCCTGCAACAGGGTGATCCAAATAAAATCCTACATCTGTATCAAAATTGAACGGTAGTCGATCTCTGTCAGTCATAAGGGGAAGATCTCTAGTCTAAGCTCGAGATGAATCTATCTGTCTAGCAATGACTTGTTGGCATGTTGGCATCTGGATAGGCTACAAATAAGTGACCTTTTGAGACGCGTATCCTCGTTTTTAGTACATCGCTATAAAGCATGGCAAATTAAATTGCACCATTCTTGTTTCTTTATGACAAATATAAAACATTTTGGAGATTCTAACTCTCTGCTGTGTCTTTATTGTGACTGTATATAGCATTTTTAACTAGGGTGTGGATCATGATTCAATCTGTCTCCACCAGTAACCTTTTAGTCCAGCGGGTCAAATTTGATGGGAATTGTATTTTGTGATAGAGGCACCACATTTCACACAGCTAGGACAAGTTCTCAGAAGTGTTTTAGATATAGTGCCATTGCAGATTTTTTTTATATTACACCCCTGGCCACCAAACAGCTCCATGGGGCCATATTGGACAGGTGTCACATGACCATATCTCCATAAATAATAGGTACATACAGCCCAATGATTAACACAACACAGGATGAGACCCAGATGCAGACACAGGAGGCAGATGGTTAGAGTCTCTGGTATTTATTAATATACAAGTAGCAGGCAAGATTCAGGTTGAGGACAGGCAGAAGTTCATAAACCAGGTCAGAGTCAGATAGGTACAGGACGGCAGGCAGGCTCAGGGTCAGGGCAGGCAGAATGGTCAGTAATCCAAGGCAGTGTCAAAACGTACAAAATGTCAGGCAGGCTCAGGTTCAGGGCAGGCAGGATGGTCAAAACCGGGAGAACTAGAAAACAGGGACTAAAGAGAGTACGGGAAAAACACGCTGGTAGGCTTGACGAGACAAAAAAGTTTACGGGACTCCACCCGGGGGGACAGATCCCGAGTGGAGAGCCATACCCTCTGCCGAGACAATAGTGGGGAGCCGGGGTTCGGTGACGGTCCGCTTGTCGACGATATGGAGGTGGTCTTGAGAAGAGTGGACCGAGCTCTCTTCCAGGTACGCCGACAGCGGCGAGGATGCCCTCAGAGTCAAATGGTGTGGAAGCGGAACTATACAGGCGAGAGAGAGCATCAGGCTTCACATTCTTAGACCCTGGGCGGTAGGAGATGGTAAAGTTGAATCTTGTGAATAACAGAGCCCAACGGGCCTGCCTTGAGTTGAGGCGCTTGGCGGCGTGGAGATATTTTAAATTCTTATGGTCGGTCCAAACCAAGAGTGGATGTTCCGCCCCTTCAAGCCAGTGCCTCCACTCCTCCAATGCCATCTTGACCGCCAGAAGTTCCCGATTTCCTATGTTATAGTTCCTCTCAGCGGTATTGAGACGAGGGGACAGGAAGGCACAGGGATGCAGCTTTTGGTCCCGGGCAGACCGCTGGGACAGGACGGCCCCCACTCCAACGTCAGAAGCATCGACCTCTACCACGAACTGACAGGACGGGTCTGGATGGATGAGGATGGGGGCTGTGGTGAACCGATGCTTCAGATCCAAAAACGCCCGGTCAGCTGGGGACCACGTGAACGGAACCTTGGGAGAGGGGAGAGCAGAGAGGGGGAGGAGCCAGGGTGCTCTAGTCCCGAATGTCACAGAAAACATTGCAGCTGCACTCTGGACGTGGGTTGAGGCCAGTCAACCACAGCTCTCACCTTGTCAGGATCCAACTGAATGTTCCCCGCCACGATGACGTATCCCAGAAAGGAGATCGTGGAATGATGGAATTCACACTTCTCAGCCTTGACAAACAACTGGTTCTCCAAGAGGCGCTGTAGGACATGTCGGACGTGGAGAACATACCCCTGAACCAAACGGGAAAAGACAAGGATGTCGTCGAGGTAGTCAAACACAAATCGGTTCAACATGTCACGGAGCACATCATTGACCAGAGCCTGGAACACTGCGGGAGCGTTGGTAAGTCTGAATGGCATAACCAGATACTCGTAGTGCCCGCTAGCAGTGTTAAAGGCTGTCTTCCATTCGTCTCCTTTCTGTATCCGAACCAGATGGTAGGCTTTCCGAAGGTCCAACTTCCAGAATACAGTCGCCTCCTGGAGAGGCTCGAAAGTGGTAGCGGGTAACAGTTCTTTACCGTGACGTCATTAAGGCCCATATAGTCGATACAAAGGGTGTAGGGTTTTGTCCTTCTTCTCCACAAAGAAGAACCCTGCGCCGGCAGTGGAGGAAGAATGAAGAATGATCCCTGCCCCAGAGAGTCATCAATGTACCCCTCCATGGTCTTGGTCTCCGGACCAGACAGGGAATAAAGCCGCCCCCGAGGCAGTGTACATTTACATTTTCGTCATTTAGTAGACGCTCTTATCCAGAGCGACTTACAAATTGGTGCATTCACCTTATGATAGCCAGTGGGGCAACCACTTTACAATATGTTTTTTTTTTATCTTTGGGGTGGGGTAAGGGGGGTAGAAGGATTACTTTATCCTATCCCAGGTATTCCTTAAAGAGGTGGGGTTTCAAGTGTCTCCGGAAGGTGGTGAGTGACTTCGCTGTCCTTGCGTCGTGAGGGAGCTTGTTCCACCATTGGGGTGCCAGAGCAGCGAACAGTTTTGACTGGGCTGAGCGGGAACTGTGCTTCCGCAGAGGTAGGGGGGCCAGCAGGCCAGAGGTGGATGAACGCAATGCCCTCGTTTGGGTGTAGGGACTGATCAGAGCCTGAAGGTACGGAGGTGCCGTTCCCCTCACAGCTCTGTAGGCAAGCACCATGGTCTTGTAGCAGATCCAAGCTTCAACTGGAAGCCAGTGGAGTGTGCGGAGGAGCGGGGTGACGTGAGAGAACTTGGGAAGGTTGAAAACCAGACGGGCTGCGGCGATCTGGATGAGTTGTAGGGGTTTAATGGCACAGGCAGGGAGCCCAGCCAACAGCCTGTTGCAGTAATCCAGACGGGAGATGACAAGTGCCTGGATTAGGACCTGTGCCGCTTCCTGTGTAAGGCAGGGTCGTACTCTGCGAATGTTGTAGAGCATGAACCTACAGGATCGGGTCACCACCTTGATGTTAGCGGAGAACGACAGGGTTTTTTCCAGGGTCACGCCAAGGCTCTTTGCACTCTGGGAGGAGGACACAATGGAGTTGTCAACCGTGATGGCGAGATCATGGAGCGGGCAGTCCTTCCCTGGGAGGAAGAGCAGCTCCGTCTTGCCGAGGTTCAGCTTGAGGTGGTGATCCGACATCCACACTGATATGTCTGCCAGACATGCAGAGATGCGATTTGCCAGCTGATTATCAGAAGGGGGAAAGGAGAAGATTAATTGTGTGTCGTCTGCGTAGCAATGATAGGAGAGGCCATGTGAGGATATGACAGAGCCAAGTGACTTGGTGTATAGCGAGAATAGGAGAGGGCCTAGAACTGAGCCCTGGGTGACACCAGTGGTGAGAGCACGTGGTGCGGAGACAGATTCTTGCCACGCCACCTGGTAGGAGCGAACTGTCAGGTAGGACGCAATCCAAGAGTGAGCCGAGCCGGAGATGCCCAACTCGGAGAGGGTGGAGAGGAGGATCTGATGGTTGACAGTATCAAAGGCACCAGATAGGTCTAGAAGGACGAGAGCAGAGGAGAGAGAGCTTTAGCAGTGCGGAGAGACTCAGTGACACAGAGAAGAGCAGTCTCAGTTGAATGACCAGTCTTGAAACCTGACTGGTTTGGATCAAGAAGGTAATTCTGAGAGAGATAGCAAGAGAGTTGGCTAAAGGCGGCACGCTCAAGAGTTTTGGAGAGAAAAGAAAGAAGGGATACTGGTCTGTAGTTGTTGACATCGGAGGGATCGAGTGTAGGTTTTTTGAGAAGGGGTGCAACTCTCGCTCTCTTGAAGACGGAAGGGACGTAGCCAGCGGTCAAGGATGAGTTGATGAGCGAGGTGAGGTAAGGGAGAAGGTCTCCGGAAATGGTCTGGAGGAGAGAGGAGGGGATAGGGTCAAGCGGGCAGGTTGTTGGGCGGCCGGCCGTCACAAGTCGCAAGATTTCATCTGGAGAGAGAGGAGAGAAAGAAGTCAAAGCATAGGGTAGGGCAGTGTGAGCAGGACCAGCGGTGTCATTTGACTTAACAAATGAGGATCGGATGTCGTCAACCTTCTTTTCAAAATGGTTGACGAAGTCATCCACAGAGAGGGAGGGGGGGGGGGGCGGGGAGGAGGATTCAGCAGGGAGGAGAACGTGGCAAAGAGATTCCTAGGGTTAGAGGCAGAGGCTTGGAATTTAGAGTGGTAGAAAGTGGCTTTAGCAGCAGAAACAGAGGAAGAAAATGTAGAGAGGAGGGAGTGAAAAGATGCCAGGTCCGCAGGGAGTGTAGTTTTCCTCCATTTCCGCTCAGCTGCCCGGAGCCCTGTTCTGTGAGCTTGCAATGAGTCGTCAAGCCATGGAGCAGGAGGGGAGGACCGAGCCGGCCGGGAGGATAGGGGACATAGAGAGTCAAAGGATGCAGAAAGGGAGGAGAGGAGGGTTGAGGAGGCAGAATCAGGAGATTGGAGGGAGAAGGATTGAGCAGAGGGAAGAGATGATAGGATGGAAGAGGAGAGAGTAGTGGGAGAGAGAGAGCGAAGGTTGCGACGGCGCATTACCATCTGAGTAGGGGCAGAGTGAGTAGTTTTGGAGGAGAGCGAGAGAGAAAACGATACAAAATAGTGGTCGGAGACTTGGAGGGGAGTTGCAGTGAGATTAGTAGAAGAACAGCATCTAGTAAAGATGAGGTCAAGCGTATTGCCTGCCTTGTGAGTAGGAGGGGACGGTGAGAGGGTGAGGTCAAAAGAGGAGAGGAGTGGAAAGAAGGAGGCAGAGAGAAATGAGTCAAAGGTAGACGTAGGGAGGTTAAAGTCACCCAGAACTGTGAGAGGTGAGCCATCCTCAGGAAAGGAACTTATCAAGGCGTCAAGCTCATTGATGAACTCTCCAAGGGAACCTGGAGGGCGATAAATGATAAGGATGTTAAGCTTGAATGGGTTAGTGACTGTGACAGCATGGAATTCAAATGAGGAGATAGACAGATGGGTCAGGGGAGAAAGAGAGAATGTCCACTTGGGAGAGATGAGGATTCCTGTGCCACCTCCCCGCTGACCAGATGCTCTCGGGGTATGTGAGAACACATGGTCAGACGAGGAGAGAGCAGTAGGAGTAGCAGTGTTTTCTGTGGTAATCCATGTCTCCGTCAGCACCAAGAAGTCGAGGGACTGGAGGGTAGCATAGGCTGAGATGAACTCTGCCTTGTTGGCCGCAGAACGGCAGTTCCAGTGGCTGCCAGAGACCTGGAACTCCACGTGGGTCGTGCGTGCAGGGACCACCAGGTTAGAGTGGCAGCAGCCACGCGGTGTGAGGCGTTTGTATAGCCTGTGCGGAGAGTAGAGAACAGGGATAGACAGACGCATAGTTGACAGGCTACAGAAAATGCAATAAAAAAAAATAATGAAAATGGCTACAATAATAAGGAGATCGGAATGAAATGAACTAAACATCTGGGAAAGCGAGAGAGCGGGGCCTCCCTCACTTACGTTTCACTGAAACACTAAAATATAACTCTCCCAACTTCCACTTAGAAATTATAATTGTTGAAATTATAATTGTTGTAAACTACACCTACAATTGTTGTAAACTACAGTGGTTCAATGTTTCTAGGAATAGACTAACTTAGTTTATTCAGCTAGCTAACTTGGTACAGTATTCTTCTGTGAAAACCGTCCAGGGCACCGAATCCTATGACGCCATAGCCAAGTAGCATGCCAGCCTCCAATAACACGGTTTAGCACCAATACTCAGTTACAACAAACCACCAGTGTGTTAACACGCCAAGCAGATCATTCGTGTCTGTGTCTAACGTTGTGTAAAGTTTTGGGTTAGTTTTGAAAGTTTGAGTGAGTCCGTCGTCAACTTATTCAGCCAGTTAGTTAGCAAAAATAGTTAGCTTACTAGCTAGCCATTGCTCTCTGCCAACGAAAAACCCCTCCTTCCACGGCACGAACACACAGAGAGAGCCAAGCTAACGTTAACTAGTCACCCATGTCCCGAATTCCCTTGAACGACTCTGGTTACCAGTATGTAAAAACGAAACACAAATGTAGGTTATAGCTTACCCTTAGTAGCTACTGTTAGCCAGTTAAGTGCAAAGCTAGCCACTGAATCGATTCAGCCAGTTCGCGTCTGTTCGCTAGGTCGTTCAAGCTATTGTTTAGTTAGCTATCCAGGTAGCAACAAGCTAGCTACATTTCGAGTACAGTAGCTACTAACTATCTAACGTTAACGCTTCAGATAATGATGTTAGAAAAACAGCTGAATGGTAGGCAGCTAGCTGACATAATTACAGGTACTCTTAAGCGTGAAATAACATTGGAAACAACTATTCAGGAACCCCAGCGTGTAGTGCCAGGGAGGAGGTCAATGGCGAAGTCATAGGGTCGATGTAGCCCAGTCGATCAGGGGGTTGTGCCTCTGGAGCCATGACAATCCCAAAACCACCGGTGCGTGAGGAGATTAAATGAGAAGAAACTGCATGGACTCGCTGTGATTGCCCGACACCCACAGGTTAATAGGAACCGTACTGCGAGAGACCCTGCCAATGGAACGTCCGTCCAATGCTCTGGCGTCCTTGGGGGTGGAGAGGGGTCGCGTGGAGATACCCAGCTCAGATACCAGGGTAGCGTCCATAAAGCTCTCGTCAGCTCAAGAGTCTATGAGCGCCCGAAGAGATTTTGACTGGTCACCCCACAGCGGGATAGCATGGAGAGGAGTACGCATAATGGACATTTGGGAATTCCCTGTATGACCCACCAGTGTACTCATGCCTACTGATGAGCCTGGTTTTTTAACTGGGCAAGTGGATATGTAATGTCCTGCAATTCCACAATACAGACAGCATTTAGAGCTCAGTCTGCGTGAATGTTCCTCGGGGGACAATCTAGCCCTGCCCAGTTGCATGGGTGCCGGAGGAGGCGAGTCGACAGTCCTCGATGATTCCTGAGGGATCTCGGGTAATTCCGGATTCTCTCGAAAATGTAGGCATTAGGGACTTCCGTGATCCTTCGGAGGCGAGGGAGA